>NW_024705409.1:0-15717 GCF_018977255.1 Callorhinchus milii | reverse complement strand
GTGGGGGGTAACGGGGAGTGGAGGGGGCTAGACGCGTGACGTCACCACGCAGTGACGTCATCAGAGTTTTTAAAGTTTAAATTTTTATTCTGGAGGAGGAATCCGATGAGCTGTGAAGCTCTTTATTGTCCACAGGTGTCCAGTCGGGGCACGTGGTCAGAACGCCACAACAACAAACACGACACAATAAACACCGTAGCAGTGGAGAGTATAGGAAAGGTAGGCACATGACCAAAACACATCTGTAGGGGAGTGTGAATTGAAATTTGTAGGGTCGTGTGAATTTAAGTTTTGTAGGGTTTTGTGAATTGAAGTCTGTAGGGGCGTGTGAATTGAAATCTGTAGGGTTTTGTGAATTGAAGTTTGTAGGGTCGTGTGAATTGAAGTCTGTAGGGGCGTGTGACTTGAAATCTGTAGGATCGTGTGAATTGAAATCTGTAGGACAGTGTGATGTGTAATTTTGTTGGGTCATAGTGTTACCATCATTGCCGTGCAGGGATGACGACTAGGATTGGTGTTGTTAGGATTAGCAGCGAGCAGTTGCGGACCACGCTTCACCCCCTATAGTTTATATTATTTCTCCACAACGCGGTGTTCTTCAGGAACGCAACAATGACCACCTCCTCTTGGTTCTTTCGGTAAAGTCACGGAGAATGGAAATAATAAAATAATAAAAATAAACCAATAAAATAATAGTTTTATTAGCATTATTTTATTATTAAATAATATTTTTTTCTTTTATTAACTAAATAATAAAAATAAAACTGTTACTTTATTGCTTTATTTTATTATTTATTATTTCCATTCTACGTGACTTTACCGAAAGAACCAAGAAGATGGATCCCTGCAGTCACGAAAGAAGCTTTAAATCGAAATGACCACCGCGTTACAGGAGAACAACAGATCGTGAACGCGCTTCGACGATTCGTGGCAACGGCAACACAAAGCGCCACGCGCAGTCTCTTGCGACCAGCGGTGTCTGTGATGAAGGTTTTTGTTGTCGTCGTTGCTGTCTGCTGCTGCTGGGTTAGATGGCGTTGGATCACAATCCTGGCACATCGCCCGATGAAACCGGTCGCCGTTGTTTGTAATCACCGGCGAAACGTCACCGGTACTCGAATTGTAAATGCTGTTGTGGGTTCACTCTCCCCGACACACAAGCGCTGTGTGTGCTGAAGTTGGTAACCAATTGGCACGTTTCGTTTACGTGACAAACCCTGACTGATTGGCCGTGTCAGGCGATGGTGGTGGGTGGTGGGTTAACGACACAATGTTGATGTTTACGAGATCTCTAACCCAACAACAACAACAAAAACCAAACCTCTGTCACGGAAAAGTGTCACCACAGAGTAAGTCGCTCCGACCTCCTGGAGATACCGGTGAACAGGCTAAAAATTAACCCGTAAAAACAAAGTTTTTCACTATAAATCCTTTATATGCGTGGCGGCTAGAGTCCTCTCGTCCTCTGGCTTGAGATGGCTGCCACCTATGGGTCAGATGATTGCCTGCCACCATTAAGCAATTGGTAATTAAATATAAAATTCCTAAAAAGTGTAAAATTTTGGAAAAAAATTTCACGAAAATAAATTGTCACGCACAACGAGTCTGTGTGCAAAATGTCAGCTCGATTGGATCACGGGAAGTGGGTTAAAAACGACTGAAAGATTTGCACGGTCGTAAGCGCGCAAGCAAGCAAGCAAGTGAACTTAATATAAAGGATTTTAAAAAACCCTGCCCCGATTAAACCCGGGTATAGTTTGGCCCAGGCCAGAGTATACCCGGGGGATAAAGTGTCCTAGGCTAAACTAGACCCGGGGGTTTAAACTAGACTGGTCCAGACCATACCCCCCTCCAGGGCAGAATATGCCCCATGTGAAAGTTCAAAGGCAATTATCCACACAGAGAACAGCCGACAACGAACTTCAATCGACATCTAAAAAGCGTATAAATGGAAGTAAGAATCTCAATTTGATCAATTTAAGCATTTTTAGGGTTATTATTAAAGTTTTTCTGGTTGAAGCAATCAAAGTCTATGTAAAATTTCGATTTAAAGCTTTCGTGACTGCAGGGATTCATCTTATTGGTTCTTTCGGTAAAGTCACGTAGAAGGTAAATAATAAAATAATGAAAATAAAACGTAATGAAAAAATATAATAATATAATATTTATATTATAATAATAAAATAATAGAATATATTACTATAATAAAGTAATATAAAATAATAATATAACCAAATAACATAAAATAATATTAGAATATAATTTATTATGTTTTATTTTTATTATTTTATTATTTCCCTTCTACGTGACTTTACCGAAAGAACCAAGAATATAGTAGATTTTAGTTTTACTTCACTTTACTTTTCCAGGTAAGGCCCCCACTGAGCTGTGTAGTAGCGACCTGGCTATCACAAATGACAGCAGCGCACCGAAGTGGCTCATCACGTGACATTCACAGCAGCCAAATACTCTGAACGCATGTTGAGATGTTAACTACCTCTCCTGGTATACAGGAGATCGTTGGTTCGATTCCGACCCTGACGCCTGCTGTATATTTTGAGTTTGCGCGTCTCTCTCTCTCCCCGTGGTCGTGTGGATTTTTCTCCAGGTCCTCCGGTTTTCCCTCGACATTTAGAATCGAGATCACGCAGTCAGAGTATTTGGCCGCTATAAATGTCCACACAATGATAAGCCACTTCGTTGAGCTTTCATTTGTGATGGCCAGGTGGTCACGTCTGATAAAAGAGCTACTACGTATCCAGTTGGACCTTATTTGGTAAATCCCAAGAAAATTTTTGTTAGTTTAAGTATGTACATATATAATTGTAAACAGAATCACAAACTAACGCTCAACTTTCTTAAACGTGTAAGAGTCAACGCGCGCCACCACCGTGCGACATCACGCGAGCAACCGGGACGACGCAGAGAATCTCTCAACCCTTTCCCGCGTCCGAGACGTCTGCAGAGTTCCAGGGTCGGTGGGTGTCACCGTTCACGGGGTGGGCGTCACCGTTCACAGGGTGGGTATCACCGTTCACGGGGTGGGTGTCACCGTTCACGGGTGGGTGTCACCGTTCACGGGGTGGGTGTCACCGTTCACGGGGTGGGTGTCACCGTTCACGGGGTGGGTGTCACCGTTCACGGGTGGGTGTCACCGTTCACCGCAGAATCCCGCGAATCGAGCGCGCGGCTCGCCCTCGTTAATTCTATTTAGAGAGGCGCAGCAGTGGCAGCAGCAGCACTGCTGTTGTTGTTATAAAGACGCCGTTGCTCACCGCAGAGAAGCGTAGCGACACGACCGCCGCCACTCTGCGCTAGCCGGCGCCAAAACTGTGCCACACTCCCTGCCCCGCGTGGCCCTGTGGGAGCCTCGGTACCGATAAAGTTACTTTAGTTTTTACTGCGTTTTGTTGTTCCACGACGACGACGTTCACGCACGACGCGCGGCGTCGTCGCGACGGCAAAGGGTGAAGTTCACGCTGGGGACATTTTCAACGGGGGAGGCAGCAACAACACGCAGGGTGATCCAAGTGCAGATGCCCCACTCATACCTACACCCCCCCCTCCCAACGCCCTCTCGGAATATTTTTTCATACCGCAGGAATCCGATGAGCTATGAAGCTCTTCTTCGCAGATCTCCAGCCATTCCACAGATGTCCTCTCCTAGCAACACCCTCCCCCCCACCTCCTCCTCGGAGCTTTCCTCTCAGCAGCAAAGTGAATATCGCGCGAGCGATGGCTCGGGGCTACGGGACTGAGTCAGAGGTCGCAAACGGGTTTTGATTCCTTACCCGTACCCGGCCGCACCAGCGTCGTAAACAGGTACCCGTACCCGGTATCAGGTACCTGATTGCGACCTCTGAGGTGAAGCCATGTTGCAGGCGCGGGTGGGTTGATTCTAGGAACTTGAATTGTGAGAAGAGACAAGACGTTGGGAAATGAGTGACAGTTACTCACCAATGACTCACGGTCTACCCGTACCCGGCCGCACCAGGGTCGCAAACGGCTACCCGTACCCGGCCGGGTATCGGGTACCCGGTTGCGACCTCTGGACTGAGTGTTCGGAGATTTGTGAGCAGATGCCACCTTCGTCATCGCCCGCGGTTCAGTCTACCGCTGGATGGGTACGTACTGTACGTACTGTACGTACGTCGCACGGGGCAGGGCTACGAGACGGCACGCGGTGCGCATGGAGACCGGCGGGAGACGTGCAGACTGGGGTATCTGTAGGTGGATCGCCCTGCGGTGCCCCCCTCTAGGGTAACAACAGTGCAGCTCTGCACGGGGGACTCTGCACACTCACACACACAGGGACCCCCAGGTGATGGGGGTGGGGGGGAGGGACGTGCAGTGGTTGGGACCTAGAACTCCGCACTTGCAATCGAGGGGTGGCCGGGTCGGTTTAATCTCCCACCCCCCACAGAGTGTGAGGCAGGTGTAGGAGGATCCGTAGGTTTCCGTGTTCACATTCAAAATCAGTTTCAAGAGTGGCACAGCCTCGGCTAGTCACGTGGCCTGTTGTTTAAAACTAATTCACAGCTCGGCGCTGTGCGCTTTTTGCTCAGGATGGCTGACTTTTCTGTTTCCACGGGAATGAGAAAATGCATTCTGGCCGGTGTGTGTTCTCTGGTGCCTGTGAAGAGTTGATTGCTGTGCAAATGCCTTCTCACACACGGTGCACTTGAACGGCTTCTCTCCAGTGTGTGTTCTCTGGTGGCTGTGAAGATGTGATGAGTCTGCAAACGCCTTCTCACACACGGTGCACTTGAACAGCTTCTCTCCCGTGTGTGTTCTCTGGTGGCTGTGGAGATTTGATATCCGTGCAAACGCCTTCTCACACACGGTGCACTTGAAGGGCTTCTCTCCCATGTGTGTTATCTGGTGGTTGTGAAGAGTTGATAGATGTGCAAATGCCTTCTCACACACGGTGCACTTGAACGGCTTCTCTCCCGTGTGTGTTCTCTGGTGGCTGTGAAGATGTGGTAGTTGTCCAAACGCCTTCTCACACACGGTGCACTTGAACGGCTTCTCTCCCGTGTGTGTTCTCTGGTGGCTGTGAAGAGTTGATAGCAGTGCAAACGCCTTCTCACACACCGTGCACTTGAACGGCTTCTCTCCCATGTGTGTTCTCTGGTGGCTGTGAAGAGTTGATAGCCGTGCAAACACCTTCTCACACACGGTGCACTTGAACGGCTTCTCTACCGTGTGTGTTTTCTGGTGTATCTTCAAGTCCTTCTTGTAGTCTGTGCTGTATGGACATTGGTCACACTGATGACTTTTGTTACTGGGCTTAGTGGGGTGTCTCCTCTGCACGTGATGTTGTAGACTCGAGCGGCAGATGAACTGACGGTTGCAGGCAGGACACGGCAGCCTTGTGACCTCCACACCTACTCCACCTGCGTCATCCCAGAGGAACAAGACACACGCGCACACACCAACACCTAGTCATGAACACTCTTGCACACGTGTGTGTACATACAAAGGTAAAGATCCCCAACAGACATATCAGACTATTGGGCAAGTGCTGTTTGCGAGTACCTATGAAGGCCGGCATGGCACACGAGTAGGTGGCCAACAACAGGCCCGGCCGCCTTTATCTCTCCAGTGGCGATGTTTCCACGTTTAAGCTAGGTATTCATTTCAGGCTGAGTCTGCCTAGGGGAGGACTAAATATTCACCACTGACGTTGGCCGTGAGTGGGAATCGAACTGAAATGGCTGGGTTCGTAGTGCAGTGGGCTCGATTTATATACACACACAAAGACAAAGAACCCCCGTATAGCCTGTATATACTTTTGGGACAAGTGCTGTTATCGGGCACCTACAGTGAGGGAAAAAAGTATTTGATCCCCTGCTAATTTAAAAAAATGCTAATCAATTTATAACATTTTTGACATGCGTTTTTCTGGATTTTTTGTTATTATTCTGTCTCTCACTGTTCAAATAAACCTACCATTAAAATTGTAGACTGATAATTTCTTTGTCAGTGGGCAAACGTACAAAATCAGCAGGGGATCAAATACTTTTTTCCCTCACTGTATGAAAGCCAGCATGGCACATGAGTGGGAGAGTGGCCAGCACCACACATGGCCGCCTCTGTCTCCCCAGTGGCGATGTTTACTACTACACACCACACCAGTTACTCATGTGCACCTTATCAGTGTGGCTGGTGCCTATCATCTCTGGTGAGCGGTGGCTATCATCTCTGGTGAGTAATGGCTATCATTCTGGGTGAATGGTGGCTATCATCTTTGGTAAGTGGTAGCTATCATCTCTGGTGAGTGGTGGCTATCATCTCTGGTGAGTGGTGGCTATCATCTCTGGTGAGTGGTGGCTATCATCTCTGGTGAGTGGTGGCTATCATCTCTGGTGAGTGGTGGCTATCATCTCTGGTGAGTGGTGGCTATCATCTCTGGTGAGTGGTGGCTATCATCTCTGGTGAGTGGTGGCTATCATCTCTGGTGAGGTGGCTATCATCTCTGGTGAGTGGTGGCTATCATCTCTGGTGAGTGGTGGCTATCATCTCTGGTGAGTGGTGGCTATCATCTCTGGTGAGTGGTGGCTATCATCTCTGGTGAGTGGTGGCTATCATCTCTGGTGAGTGGTGGCTATCATCTCTGGTGAGTGGTGGCTATCATCTCTGGTGAGTGGTGGCTATCATCTCTGGTGAGTGGTGGCTATCATCTCTGGTGAGTGGTGGCTATCATCTCTGGTGAGTGGTGGCTATCATCTCTGGTGAGTGGTGGCTATCATCTCTGGTGAGTGGTGGCTATCATCTCTGGTGAGTGGTGGCTATCATCTCTGGTGAGTGGTGGCTATCATCTCTGGTGAGTGGTGGCTATCATCTCTGGTGAGTGGTGGCTATCATCTCTGGTGAGTGGTGGTTTGCATCTCTGGTGAGTGGTGGCTATCATCTCTGGTGAGTGGTGGCTATCATCTCTGGTGAGTGGCTTATCTCTGGTGAGTGGTGGCTTGTCTCTGGTGAGGTGGCTATCATCTCTGGTGAGTGGTGGCTATCATCTCTGGTGAGTGGTGGCTATCATCTCTGGTGAGTGGTGGCTATCATCTCTGGTGAGTGGTGGCTATCATCTCTGGTGAGCGGTGGCTATCATCTCTGGTGAGTGGTGGCTATCATCTCTGGTGAGCGGTGGCTATCATCTCTGGTGAGTGGTGGCTATCATCTCTGGTGAGTGGTGGCTATCATCTCTGGTGAGTGGTGGCTATCATCTCTGGTGGAGTGGCTATCATCTCTGGTGAGTGGTGGCTATCATCTCTGGTGAGTGGTGGCTATCATCTCTGGTGAGTGGTGGCTATCATCTCTGGTGAGTGGTGGCTATCATCTCTGGTGAGTGGTGGCTATCATCTCTGGTGAGTGGTGGCTATCATCTCTGGTGAGTGGTGGCTATCATCTCTGGTGAGTGGTGGCTATCATCTCTGGTGAGTGGTGGCTATCATCTCTGGTGAGTGGTGGCTATCATCTCTGGTGAGTGGTGGCTATCATCTCTGGTGAGTGGTGGCTATCATCTCTGGTGAGTGGTGGCTATCATCTCTGGTGAGTGGTGGCTATCATCTCTGGTGAGTGGTGGCTATCATCTCTGGTGAGTGGTGGCTATCATCTCTGGTGAGTGGTGGCTATCATCTCTGGTGAGTGGTGGCTATCATCTCTGGTGAGTGGTGGCTATCATCTCTGGTGAGTGGTGGCTATCATCTCTGGTGAGTGGTGGCTATCATCTCTGGTGAGTGGTGGCTATCATCTCTGGTGAGTGGTGGCTATCATCTCTGGTGAGTGGTGGCTATAGTCTGGTGAGCAGTGGCGAGTCTCTGGTGAGCGGTGCTCACAGTGTTCCTCGCTTGGTGGAGGCTGCACGGGCTGCAGGTCTCTGGCGGTGGCCCTGGGAGCCATCTCGTTGCTGCTGCTGCTGCGGCGTCGCGAGGGCCCGGCCTCGCAGGCGATGCCCAGCTCCTGGGCGAACTCCTCGCCGTACCAGACCAGCAGCTCAGAGCCGGGCCCCACGGCACGGAACGTGCGGTAGTAAATCTGCCCCCGGTGCTGGAAGGCCACCAGGTTCTGCTCCTGCTCATTCCTCGCGCAGTTGACGAACCTGCGCGGGCAGACGCGGGGGCGGGGTGGGCGCCGTTAGCGAGCGCCTATTAAGGGCCGGCACTGGGCGCTACATGGGGGTGGTGTGGCTGGAACCACGCTCCGTACCGGGTGCTCATTTGATGCCGAGTCGACCAAGGGGAGTCTCAGGTTTGGTCTCTGTGTGTAGTGGTTCTGGTCTCTGTGTGTAGTGGTTCTGGTCTCTGTGTGTAGTGGTTCTGGTCTCTGTGTGTAGTGGTTCTGGTCTCTGTGTGTAGTGTTCTGGTCTCTGTGTGTAGTGGTTCTGGTCTCTGTGTGTGGTGGTTCTGGTCTCTGTGTGTAGTGGTTCCGGTCTCTGCGTAGTGGTCCTGAAAACAAGAATCACCTCATCCAGTTTGATTTAGATTCATCCTGAGCGTCAACATATTCACGATCCTTTTTGTTTTTGTAAATCTGAAACACACAGACGCACACGAGCAGATCCACGGATAATTAATGTGAGTTGGACTGTAAGTTGAACAAACTAAACACTAAAATCAGTTCTAAAGAAATGCATTTTCAATCTACAAGTTTTGAAAGTGCATAGCTCCAGTGGCTTCCAAGCATTGGAAGGAAGAGCCTTCCGACGGCCGCAGAAGTGCATCTGTAAGCGCCGCGCCATGCGGTGACCACCGTCTTTGCACGATGGGTAGCCAAACGCCGCTGCTGCTGTGAGCATGAACAGAGTTTGCGTGATGATGGTTTATGCTTCTTGACGAGATCAGCGGCGAGGTATCGTGGTTTATTTGTGTGTAAGGAGTGCGTGAGGCAGAACCACTTGTCTGTGGTTCCTCCTCGCGCGTCGAAGTTGTTCTGTCCTTGCGAGCGAGCGGCTACTGTGGGTTACAAGTTGAACTCGTAATTACGTACATTTTTGGGTTTCTCTGTGAATCTGTGGTCCCTGTGTGAATCTCTGAGTCTCTGTGCAAGTCTCTGTACGAGTCTCTGAGTCTCTCTGTGAGTCTGTGGGTCTCTGTGCGAGTCTCTGGGTCTCTGTGCGAGTCTCTGTGCGAGTCTCTGGGTCTCTCTGTGAGTCTGTGGGTCTCTCTGTGCGATTCTCTGATCTCTGTGTGAGCATCTGGGTCTCTCTGTGCGAGTCTCTGGGTCTCTGTGTGAGTCTGTGGGTCCCACTGTGAGTCTCTGGGTCCCACTGTGAGTCTCTGCGTCTCTGTTCAAGTCTCTAGGTCTCTGTGCAAATTTGTGGGTCCTCTCTGTGCGAGTCTCTGGGTCTCTGTGCGAGTCTCTGGGTCTCTCTGTGCCAGTCTCTAGGTCTCTGTGTGAGTCTGGGTGACTGTGTGAGTCTCTGGGTCTCTGTGTGAGTCTGTGGGTCTCTCTGTGAATCTGCGGGTCTCTCTATGCGAGTCTCTGGGTCTCTGTGCAAAGTCTCTGGGTCTCGCTGTGCCAGTCTCTGGGTCTCTGTGTGAGTCTGTGGGTGACTGTGTGAAGCTATGGGTCTCTCTGTGTGAGTCTGTGGGTGACTGTGTGAGTCTGTGGGTGACTGTGTGAAGCTATGGGTCTCTCTGTGTGAGTCTGTGGGTGACTGTGTGAGTCTGTAGGTGACTGTGTGAGTCTGTTGGTCTCTGTGTGAGTAGGAATAGGAGGAGGCTGCAGCAGTGGCAGTGGCAGCAGCTCACCAGCCAGCAGTACTCGCTCACGGGGTTCTCCTCAGACACCTCTCCCTGGTAGGGCCCAAACATCACCCCCTTGGGCAGCTTCTTCCTGTTGCTCCACACCCCGAGGCCGGCGCCGGCGATGGAGGAGGCGCCGACGGTGAGGCCCTGGGGCAGGCTGAGCCGGGCCCTGTTGGCCACTCCCGGGGCCACGGCCGCGTCCGCGATGAACTCTGGCGGGCCGTGCACGGAGCACTCCCCCAGGTAGAAATCCCTGCACAGCTCGCAGACTGAGAGCCACAGCAGCAGCAGCGGGAGGAGGGCGAACCGCAGTAGCAACAGCAGCAGCAGCAGTGGCGCTGTGAGAGAGTGAGAGGGTGAGGAGCGCTCCAGACAGATGCCTCCCTCCCTCTCTGCATGGTGAACTTCTTTAGCTCGTTCATCGGAGATGTAAACCCAGTCACCCTCCCTGCTCCCTCCCTGCATCCTTCCCCTGAGTGAGGGAGCAAAAGAGAGAGAGGTAAGTGAGAGTGCGAGAAAGGGAGCATGAGAGGGAGGGAAAGGGGAGAGAGTGAGAGGGAGCAGGTGGAATATATTGAGTGAGAGCGCGGGAGCAATAGAGAGAGAGATAGGTGAGAGTGTGAGAAAGTTAGAGTAAGGGGCCGTCCATAAATGACGTCACGCACCGGGGGGGAGGGGGTTTAAGAAATGTGACGTCACATCAAAATGCGCAACTTTAAATAAATATAGACAACACGTTCTACTTAATTAAATAGGCTTTTAAGTAAATGTTTTCTCCTACAACATCAGAGTGCAGCACCACATTAAATACGCACTACAATAACAATAGTTTGAAGCATATGTAATGGTTTGGGGGTGGGCAGAGGTTTATGACATCACATTTGAGCGGGGGTCTGACTTTTTGTGATGCCGTGTGACGATGGGGGGGGGGGGAGGTCCAAAATCGCGTGACGCCATTAATGGACGGCCCCTAAGAGAGTGTGAGAAAGTGACAGTGTGAGAGAGAGTGTGAGAAAGTGACAGTGAGAGAGAGAGTGTGAGAAAGTGACAGTGTGAGAGAGAGAGTGAAAGTGAGAGAGAGTGAGAGGGAGCAGGGGTTTCACAGAAGAAGTCGTCGTCCTGGGGCTCCTCCACCTCTGTGTAGACTTGCCTCTCGCGCGGGCGCAGGACGTAGCGAGAGCGAGCGCTGCGCGACACCGCCACAGCCTGGGCGGAGGCCGGCGGCACGGAGGAGCCTGCAGGCAAACACGGCGAGATGTTGACTACCTCTCCTGGTATACGGGAGGTCGTAGGTTCCATCCCGACCCTGACGAAGCCTGCTGTATATTTGGAGTCTGCGTGTCTCTCTCTCTCCTCCGTGGCGAGATGTTAACCCCCTCGCATGGTCTACAGGAGGTCGTGGGTGCGATCCCGACCCTGACGACCCATGCTGTATGTTTGGAAATCTCATTTGCCATAAAAAATATGATAATTGGTTTTTTACCCTTCTATCTGGCAACAAAACTGACACCTTTTTACAAGGAGTCATGTTTGCATAGACCGCAATACCTGCAGTCATAAATACAAACAAAAGACACAACTCTGATAATGTGCACTGTCCTTGAAGTTGATTGGTCCACACCCGAGACAGCTTTCCTTAGAGCCTAGTCTCACATGTTGCCAGATAGATGGTCCAACCCATGTTGCCAGAAAGAAGGGTAAAAAAACAAAAATGACCCATGCTGTATGTTTGGAGTTTGCGTGTTGTACCTCCCGTGGTTGCGTGGATTTTTCTCCGGGTCCTCCGGTTTTTTCCCCTCGACATTTAGAATCAACGTCACGCGTTGAGAGTATTTGGCTGCTATAAATGTCCACGTAATGACCATGATGATGACAAGTCACTTCGTTGAGCTCTCATTTGTGATAGCCAGGTCGCTTCTAAACAACAGCTACACAGCTCAGTGGGACTTACCCTGGTAAAATAAGCATCGTTAAGCTCATAGGCTGCATCAGTACCAGCAGCAGCACTGACAGGAGCACATGCAGCAGTAGCATCAACAGCAGTGGCGACTTCCATCAGCACTAACAGAAGATTGGGGAGTTCCGGTGGGAATAGAGGGGAGTGTGGAGTTCGGTGAGAATAGAGGGGAGTGTGGAGTTCTGGTGAGAATAGAGGGGAGTGTGGAGTTCTGGTGAGAATAGAGGGGAGTGTGGAGTTCCGGTGAGAATAGAGGGGAGTGTGGAGTTCCGGTGAGAATAGAGGGGAGTGTGGAGTTCCGGTGAGAATAGAGGGGAGTGTGGAGTTCCGGTGAGAATAGAGGGGAGTGTGGAGTTCCGGTGAGAATAGAGGGGAGTGTGGAGTTCTGGTGAGAATAGAGGGGAGTGTGGAGTTCCGGTGAGAATAGAGGGGAGTGTGGAGTTCCGGTGAGAATAGAGGGGAGTGTGGAGTTCTGGTGAGAATAGAGGGGAGTGTGGAGTTCGGTGAGAATAGAGGGGAGTGTGGAGTTCCGGTGAGAATAGAGGGGAGTGTGGAGTTCCGGTGAGAATAGAGGGGAGTGTGGAGTTCGGTGAGAATAGAGGGGAGTGTGGAGTTCCGGTGAGAATAGAGGGGAGTGTGGAGTTCCGGTGAGAATAGAGGGGAGTGTGGAGTTCTGGTGAGAATAGAGGGGAGTGTGGAGTTCCGGTGGAATAGAGGGGAGTGTGGAGTTCCGGTGAGAATAGAGGGGAGTGTGGAGTTCCGGTGAGAATAGAGGGGAGTGTGGAGTTCCGGTGAGAATAGAGGGGAGTGTGGAGTTCCGGTGAGAATAGAGGGGAGTGTGGAGTTCTGGTGAGAATAGAGGGGAGTGTGGAGTTCCGGTGAGAATAGAGGGGAGTGTGGAGTTCTGGTGAGAATAGAGGGGAGTGTGGAGTTCTGGTGAGAATAGAGGGGAGTGTGGAGTTCCGGTGAGAATAGAGGGGAGTGTGGAGTTCGGTGAGAATAGAGGGGAGTGTGGAGTTCCGGTGAGAATAGAGGGGAGTGTGGAGTTCCGGTGAGAATAGAGGGGAGTGTGGAGTTCCGGTGAGAATAGAGGGGAGTGTGGAGTTCTGGTGAGAATAGAGGGGAGTGTGGAGTTCCGGTGAGAATAGAGGGGAGTGTGGAGTTTGGTGAGAATAGAGGGGAGTGTGGAGTTCCGGTGAGAATAGAGGGGAGTGTGGAGTTCCGGTGAGAATAGAGGGGAGTGTGGAGTTCCGGTGAGAATAGAGGGGAGTGTGGAGTTCCGGTGAGAATAGAGGGGAGTGTGGAGTTCCGGTGAGAATAGAGGGGAGTGTGGAGTTCCGGTGAGAATAGAGGGGAGTGTGGAGTTCCGGTGAGAATAGAGGGGAGTGTGGAGTTCCGGTGAGAATAGAGGGGAGTGTGGAGTTCCGGTGAGAATAGAGGGGAGTGTGGAGTTCTGGTGAGAATAGAGGGGAGTGTGGAGTTCCGGTGAGAATAGAGGGGAGTGTGGAGTTCCGGTGAGAATAGAGGGGAGTGTGGAGTTCTGGTGAGAATAGAGGGGAGTGTGGAGTTCCGGTGAGAATAGAGGGGAGTGTGGAGTTCCGGTGAGAATAGAGGGGAGTGTGGAGTTCCGGTGAGAATAGAGGGGAGTGTGGAGTTCCGGTGAGAATAGAGGGGAGTGTGGAGTTCCGGTGAGAATAGAGGGGAGTGTGGAGTTCCGGTGAGAATAGAGGGGAGTGTGGAGTTCCGGTGAGAATAGAGGGGAGTGTGGAGTTCCGGTGAGAATAGAGGGGAGTGTGGAGTTCCGGTGAGAATAGAGGGGAGTGTGGAGTTTGGTGAGAATAGAGGGGAGTGTGGAGTTCCGGTGAGAATAGAGGGGAGTGTGGAGTTCCGGTGAGAATAGAGGGGAGTGTGGAGTTCTGGTGAGAATAGAGGGGAGTGTGGAGTTCCGGTGAGAATAGAGGGGAGTGTGGAGTTCTGGTGGAATAGAGGGGAGTGTGGAGTTCCGGTGAGAATAGAGGGGAGTGTGGAGTTCGGTGGAATAGAGGGGAGTGTGGAGTTCCGGTGAGAATAGAGGGGAGTGTGGAGTTCTGGTGAGAATAGAGGGGAGTGTGGAGTTCCGGTGAGAATAGAGGGGAGTGTGGAGTTCTGGTGAGAATAGAGGGGAGTGTGGAGTTCCGGTGAGAATAGAGGGGAGTGTGGAGTTCCGGTGAGAATAGAGGGGAGTGTGGAGTTCTGGTGAGAATAGAGGGGAGTGTGGAGTTCCGGTGAGAATAGAGGGGAGTGTGGAGTTCCGGTGAGAATAGAGGGGAGTGTGGAGTTCTGGTGAGAATAGAGGGGAGTGTGGAGTTCTGGTGAGAATAGAGGGGAGTGTGGAGTTCCGGTGAGAATAGAGGGGAGTGTGGAGTTTGGTGAGAATAGAGGGGAGTGTGGAGTTCCGGTGAGAATAGAGGGGAGTGTGGAGTTCCGGTGAGAATAGAGGGGAGTGTGGAGTTCTGGTGAGAATAGAGGGGAGTGTGGAGTTCGGTGAGAATAGAGGGGAGTGTGGAGTTCCGGTGAGAATAGAGGGGAGTGTGGAGTTCCGGTGAGAATAGAGGGGAGTGTGGAGTTCTGGTGAGAATAGAGGGGAGTGTGGAGTTCCGGTGAGAATAGAGGGGAGTGTGGAGTTCCGGTGAGAATAGAGGGGAGTGTGGAGTTCTGGTGAGAATAGAGGGGAGTGTGGAGTTCCGGTGAGAATAGAGGGGAGTGTGGAGTTCCGGTGAGAATAGAGGGGAGTGTGGAGTTCCGGTGAGAATAGAGGGGAGTGTGGAGTTCCGGTGAGAATAGAGGGGAGTGTGGAGTTGGTGAGAATAGAGGGGAGTGTGGAGTTCGGTGAGAATAGAGGGGAGTGTGGAGTTCCGGTGAGAATAGAGGGGAGTGTGGAGTTCCGGTGAGAATAGAGGGGAGTGTGGAGTTCTGGTGAGAATAGAGGGGAGTGTGGAGTTCCGGTGAGAATAGAGGGGAGTGTGGAGTTCTGGTGAGAATAGAGGGGAGTGTGGAGTTCCGGTGAGAATAGAGGGGAGTGTGGAGTTCCGGTGAGAATAGAGGGGAGTGTGGAGTTCCGGTGAGAATAGAGGGGAGTGTGGAGTTCTGGTGAGAATAGAGGGGAGTGTGGAGTTCCGGTGAGAATAGAGGGGAGTGTGGAGTTCCGGTGAGAATAGAGGGGAGTGTGGAGTTCTGGTGAGAATAGAGGGGAGTGTGGAGTTCCGGTGAGAATAGAGGGGAGTGTGGAGTTCCGGTGAGAATAGAGGGGAGTGTGGAGTTCCGGTGAGAATAGAGGGGAGTGTGGAGTTTGCGGTGTGAATAGAAATCACCGCTGCAGGCTACGCACCTCCACGTATCCTCTGGAGCGCCACCCTCAGGGCCTCCTTGCAGGCGGTGGCTCTGCGCTCCAGCCTGAACATCGCCATCCTGGCCTTGTGCACCTCCCTCAGCTCAAATCCCCTGAACTCCTCCTCCTGCTGCTGCTGCTCCTCCTCCTCCACGCCCTGCAAGATGCTCCACACGTACTCCAGGGCTTCCGCTTTAGTCTGAGCGGAGGGGGTGGTGGGGTGAGGGGGCGGAGGGGGTGTGGGGGGCGGAGTTGTGCGGTGACCAGCGGTGGCTAGGAGATGTTAACTCCCTCGCCTGGTACGCAGGAGGTCGCGGGTTCGATCTCGACCCTGACACCTCATCGGATTCCTCCATACAATACATATTCTAATTCTGATATTCTGATCTATATATCTGATTCCATACATCAACCAGAACCATGCTGTCATGCTGAACCTCGGTGGGTATGCAGGCCAAGCCTCTTCACAACTAAACTAATTAATAAACTAATTATAATAATAAGCCCAAACGTTGTACCAGAGTGCCATGCAGGGGGCATGGTGGCTAGGAGATGTTAACAACCTCGCCTGGTACGCAGGAGGTCATGTGTTCGATCCTGACCCTGACGCCTGCTGCTGTATATTTTTAGGAAAATTTTTTTTC
>NW_024705408.1:4187-47304 GCF_018977255.1 Callorhinchus milii | reverse complement strand
GGGGTGGTGCGAGGGACGTGTTTCAGAGATCTTGCCCCGCGCTCGTGTTTCCCGCCGGGAACAGAACTCCGGTGGCACGGCGTGTAAAAACCACCGTCTGGCTTGCGGCCCGTGAGCGACAGAGATTGTGAGATGCGTGTGTCGTTTTGCAGGATGGCCATTCGGCTTCATTGGGATAAACAAGGGTGCTCGTTGTGTACAGTAATTAGTGCGAAAATGGTAAAACGGCACAATCCGGAATCTGATGATGTTACAATGGCTGCCTATATTTGACGGAGATGGAATTAGTTTTTTGCTCCATCTAAATGATAATGCCACAATTGAAGTGGCTGCAATTGTCCACGGCTTTAATCGTGTTTTAAAATTGGGCCTCCTGTAATTTCCGTCTGCGACGGCGCTCCATCTCGCCGTCAGTGTCTGCCACGCCGATGATTGCGTATCGATTAAATCAATCGTCGTTGTTAATCGTTGGAACGAGCAGGTGGTGTGGTGCTCAATCCCACGTACTATGGCAAGGCCGGCCACACGCACACCATCATCCACGAGCTGGGCCACGTCTCGGACTGTACCAGTCTTCCGGGGGGTGTCGGAGACCGAATCCTGCGACGACCCCTGTCGGGAGACCACGGTCGCTGGAGACGGGAGACCTGTGCGCCGACACCCCCCTACGCCGCAGAACAAGCTGTGCCACGACCCGGAGCCTCGCAACGACACCTGCGGCCAGCGCCACTTTCAGCACACCCATTCAACAACTACATGGGCTACGGAGGTGAGGCTACGCGCCATTCTTGGGGTTACTTTGGGTCCATGCGTGTGTCCCTCCGTCGGATCTGTTCGGAGAAAAAAATATCTCGCGCTCACGCGCCTAATACCAGCGGCCACTCCTCCGTGCCGTTGTAAAGTGTGCGCTCAAAAAGCAATCGGTAGTTCGCCTGTTACCCGTTGGGGTCGCGTCATCTGATGAAGCCCTTATTATAACTGCTGCTGCTGCTGTGCTTCTAAAGTGACTTCAGTCGGCCGTGTACAAAACAACGTCGTCGCGAAAGTTTTAAATCGAAATTTTACACAGCAGATGTCGGATTTCACATTTCACATTATATAAAGTTTTTTTTTTTATCTTGTCAGGTAAGGGCCCCACCACTGAGCAATATAGCTTGTTTTGAGAAGCGACCTGCCCACGAACGATAGCTCCAACGAAGTGGCTTGTCACGTGGATGTTGAGAGAGCAGCCAATTCTGCTGCTGGTGCTGGCCATGACAAAGAAATTGGCCAAGGCGGACGAACGGTTTCAATTTCGCCGATCAAAGCCGCCCCAGGGACACGCGTCCGATAATCGCACTTGTATTCTGTTTTGGAGGGTCTGTAAAACGGAGACAATATTGGGGCGCCGTCCTTGGTGTGGTGGGTAAGCAGGACTTGAATAGAATCAACGCGAATGATCGATTGTGCACCACGTAAACAAAGGCTTTTTCCTTTTTTGTTACGCAATATGGAGGCTACGTGAGATTACTTAAAACGGACTGTCCTCAAATTTTGTACAGGATACGCGGTGTTGCATACATTTGTGGTCATTTGCACACAATTCCATCCGTATATTATTGCATCGATATTTCATGTTAAAATGGTATAAATACGTAGACCGATGAGCCACCAGTCATGTTACATTTTGTTTATGATTCATTGGAAGAAGAAGAAGAAAACAACGCAAGGGTACGTATGAATGACCTTGCATTTCCCCAGATGTCACGTAGAGCAATACCCCCCCCCCCACCTTCATTCTCATCAATCCTTCGCCTCGCCACCACAAACCACCACCCCGTCCCTCACCTCGTCTAAACGCCCCGTTGTCATCACTTCCCCCCACCGACCCGCTTGGAATTCCAGACGATGACTGCACCGACTCATTCACGCCGAACCAGGTGGCGCGCATGCACTGCTACCTGGACCTGGTGTACGAGGGCTGGCGCCTGGACCGCGCCCCCCCCCCGGCCGATCCGCCGATCCCGTCGCCCAGGACGAGGGCTCCTCACCCTGCAGTGGATGCCCCCGTCAACGGCCACGTCTTCCAGAGGTGTTCCTGCACCTCCGGTCCCCCGCCCGCCCGCCCCAGCTCGCTTCTTTCTCTTTACATTTATGAGGCCGCGATAGAGAGATGGCGGAAGTGGATGCGGTGAGGCGAGAGAGAGAGTCGCGCGTCGGCACAGAAGGGTAGAAGAGATGGGACGAGGGATGAGAGAGATGTGCACGAGAGGAGAGATGAGAGAGATGTGGATGAGAGGGAGAGATGTGGTGAGATGAGAAAGATGTGGAGAGATGAGAGAGAAGAGGAAGAGATGTGGAGAGAGATGTGGACGAGAGAGATGTGGACGAGAGGGAGAGAGTGTGACGAGAGGGAGAGATGTGGAGAGATGAGAGAGATGTGGACGAGAGGGAGAGATGTGGAGAGATGAGAGAGATGTGGACGAGAGGGAGATGAGGAGATGGACGAGATGAGAGAGATGTGGACGAGAGGGAGAGATGTGGAGAGATGAAGAGATGTGGACGAGAGAGGGAGAGATGAGAGAGATGTGGACGAGAGGGTGAGATGAGAGAGATGTGGAGAGATGAGAGAGATGTGGACGAGAGGGTGAGATGAGAGAGATGTGGAGAGATGAGAGAGATGTGGACGAGGGAGAGATGTGGAGAGATGAGAGAGATGTGGACGAGAGGGAGAGATGAGAGAGATGTGAGAGAGATGTGGACGAGAGAGAGATGTGGAGAGAGAGAGAGATGTGGACGAGAGGGTGAGAGGGAGATGGGAGAGATGAGAGAGATGTGGACGAGAGGGAGAGATGTGGAGAGATGAGAGAGATGTGGCGCAAGAGATGTCGGTGTGATGAAATGAGAGTCGTGATGAGTTGGATCTAAATTCGACCCAATGCATTTGGTTCCTCCCTGCATTTTCTTGTTGTTGTTGTCATGAATCCCAGAGAGCCCTTGAGCTGCTTTGGTGCCCTGTGCCTTTGCCCACTTTGCTCGTGCCTAGCGGCGACACCAACGACTGCCCGTCCTCGCCACGGAACGCCACATTCACAAAGCGCAACGCACAACGCCGCCGCCGACAGACGCAGTGGTTCTGTTTCGATTTGGGCTAGCGGGGGAAGTTGGGGGAGAAGGGGGGGGGGCAGGGGAGGTGATGGGGGGGACGGTGCCCCCCTCCATCATTTCGCCGCCAAAGAGGCAAAATGGTTCAGCCGAGAAAGCGGGCGGGGTGGGGGGCGATTTGTGTGGTGCCTGCCGGAGGGACTGCCGATTTGTGGCCGGATAATGGGAGTTGTGGAATAAGAGCGGTGACAGCTTTAAATCCCACTTGTGGACGACGCGTTGCTCCACTGCGGGGGCCGCGCGCGTGTGCGTGGTGGCAAGTGCCTCTTGGCAGTTTGCGGGGCATTCCAAACTTTCTAATGCAACTTTGTGTGATTTGTGTGGCATCAAGTTCTGTTTTGCTCCCTCGCTGGAGTGAACGCACGAGGAATTTTCTGATGCAATTATAGGGGCAAATCCACACACACACCGCTGCTGCTGTAGCATTATCCATGCGGTGTTGGATGAGTGCTCGCTCAGGGGTATGAGCGTTGTCCTATGAATCCGGCGACCCGAGTTCGCTTCCTGGTCACAACGAATATCAGTGGGGGCGAGCGGTGTCTGGATCCACCACCCCCCACCTCCCTCCAACTTCACCAATCTGATTTCCAAACGAATGCACACAAAGTGCTTGCCACAAATGAGCCGCAGTAACTTGCTTAATCTCGCCAAGGAGTATCGGCCACCGCCACCAGCACGCGAACTCCGGCCATCCTTGCAGGGGCGGCATCTGGCTCGCAATCGGACAGAGACGGGGGTCACCGCGTCGCGCTCTTTCAGATGCTCTTCTGCGGCCGTCTGGAACGCTCTTCCTTCCGATATTAGGAAGCCGCTGGAGCTGCGCACTTTTCGATGTAATTTTTGTTGTGCGGTTTAGTTTGTTGTCCTCCCCCGCACCTCCGATTAGCATGGGTTGGCAACGTACGGTGCGAAAGAAGTCCAACGTAAATACGTACGTAGGTGCAATTGGCACGAACCAGAGTTAGTTTTGTCAAAAATATCCCCGTGGCCGACCGGACGTGGGGGGAGGGGGTCTTTCATCAAGCAGTGGACCGACACGCGTTAGGAAATGACGATTTCGTTTTATCCGGCAAAGTGTGTAACCCGCTGGTGCGTTCATACTCTTGTTTACTGCGATCGTTTCATGTAGCGGTGGCACCTCCGGAGACGTTTCAGGGCCACTGAAAGAAAGAAACCGGCGTGAGCTTGAACTCATGGCGAGTCCAATGGTTGGGAAATGAGTGCAATTGTCCGCCCCACTCTCCCCCTGTGTTTTATTTAGATTAATTAGACAAAGTTAATCGAATGTTTGAATAATGTTTACTATGAATGTACGGCCCGATTTAAATGTTTTAATTTTTTTTTTTTGGGACCCCCCCCCCACACCTCCGCCACCCCCTCTCCACCGGCCCCTCCACATCCCCTTTGAAAAGTTTCTAGATCCTGCTGCCTCGCTTTGAAGCAAAGCTTCCGTGCCTGAAAGCTAATGCCAGTGGTGCGCACGCGTACGTCGTGAACTTTGTTCACGACGTACGCAGCCGACCGTGGTGCAGGAAAAAGTCGGAGGCGCGGGGAGCCGTGCGATTCAAAGGAGTTCTTGGATAGGACCCCCCCCCCCCGTTCATGAAAACAAAACAATTTGGCGCTAAGCGGGAACTGGCTCTCTGCTCGGTGTCTCGTGGTCACGCCATTGAGCTGCGGGGGTCTTCGTTGCCCCGTTGTTTCGCGGACAATCCCTGCGCGGTCGCTGCCCGCATTCTGTTCCGTGAGAAGTGGCGTGTTTTTTGTGTGTGTGTCTGTGTGTGTGTCTGTGTGTGTGTCTGTGTGTGTGTCTGTGTGTGTCTTTGTTTGTCTTTGTTGTGTGTCTGTGTGTGTGTGTGTCTGTGTTAGTCTTTGTGTGTGTGTGTGTGTCTGTGTGTGTGTGTGTGTGTGTCTTCGCCGGTTGTAAACATTTAGGCTTGCCTGCCTACGATCCATCCTGGGTTTAACCAGGCTGGATTGTGTGAGGAGCTCACAAATCCTTGAAAGATCTGGCAAAGTCCCATCGGTGAGCTCCTCCGGCAGGCAAGGCTGCGTTGGCTGGGTCATGTAGCCCGCATGCCCAGCCACCGCATGCCTAAACAGCTTTTGTTCGGCCGGATCGAGGGGCTAAACGGGCGCGGCACGGGCTAGAGAAGAGATGGAGTGATGTGGTACAGGAGGACGTGGAGCTGAGTGGACTTGCCGATGACTGGTACCAGCGGTGTCAAGATCGGCCTCTGTGGAGGAGGCTCGTGAAGGACGCTACTGGGCAGTTGGAGGCAGTCGCCCTCCAACAACAACGGAGGGCGGAGGAGCGACGCTCACAACAACGAGCGGAGCGCCGGGTGGCTAAAGCACAGCAAGTTGGCACAGTAGGGGGCACAGGTGGTGCATCAGCCAGTCATCTCGGTCATCTCGGTCAGTCGACCCGTGGCACCTGGGTCTGCCCCGTGACCTCCTGCCAGCGGGCGTTCGACACTTCACGTGGCCTCAAGGTGCACATGGCCTGGCACAAGCGTCGTGGTGACGTCACCGCCACTTAGTGGCGAATGGCGGTTGTTGTTGTTGGTGTGTGTGTCTGTGTGTGTGTGTGTTTCTGTGTGGGTGTGCGCGGAATGGGGAGCGAGAGAGAGAGGCACCGAACCGCCGGTGGAACTTTGTCGTCGTTGTCGGCGTGCCGCTGAGGAGCTGAGAGCCCGCGGCGCCGTTCTAGTCCATGTCGGGTGTTGCAGATGGAGCGTGTGAGCGGTGTCTTTCGACCGTCGACCCTCCCCCAGAGAAGCGGGATCTGCGTGCGACCTCTGCGGAGAGGACGGGGCGTCTCGCGCAGTTCGCCCACTCCGCCTCGTCCCCCGGTGCCTTCAACCCCTCGGGACACTGGAGCCCGAAGGAAGCGGAGGGTAGGAGACGCTCACGCTCGCACACGCGTTAGCACGCACGCACGCACACGTGAGTGCGCGTACAAGAACAGGCACGCTCGCGTGCCGTTTGGCTCCAACCCCCGCCCCCTCCCACCACAATCACCAGACACGTCTTTGCAGGGGTGTTCTTGCACGCTCACCTTGGCACGGTTTGTCCAGTGGTGGTGGTTCCCTATTGGGGGGGGGGGGCTATAATTTAGGGGGGTGATGGGGGGGGTACCCCCCAATTTGTCAACTCCTAGTGAGATGGCAGACTTGGGGAGACAAAGGAGGTCGGGCGTGGTGCCTTCATTAGGTGCCACTCGCTAACGGCACTTGCCAAAGTAGCTCGTCCCGACAAGTCTGTTAACGCTATGTAAGGTGGGGGGGGGGGTGGAGATCTTTCTTCTTGTGTAACGAGAGATACCGCATGCGTGGCAAGGAGACGCATGGATGTTCTCGGCAGCACCTGCGATCATCGCTTCTGTGATCGTCACACGCAGGGCCCAGCGGCAGGAGATGGGGAAAGAAAACTCGCACGAGATTTGTTCCACAGACTCTATATCCCTCTTCCTAGAACTGTTTACAACAATTTTAATTTGACCAGGTTAAAGTCTCCCCACTGAGCTATTAGCTCGTTTTCAGAAGTGACCTGCTGGCCACAAATGAAGTGGCTCACGTGGAAATGTATTTGTAGCCAAATAGTCTGAACGCCGGTGATGTCGATTCTAAATGTGGAGGGGGAAATCGGAGGACCCGGAGAAATATCCACTTGACCACGGGAGAGAGAGAGAGAGACATGCCACCCCCAAATATACAGCAGCAGCAGGCATCAGGGTCGTCGGGGTCGAACTCACAACCTCTATAGTCATCGGTGTTTACCCTTTCAACTGGTACAACAACTGACACCTTTATACAAGGCATCATGTTTGCAATAACCACAACACAAGCAGTCAAAATGCAAACAAAAAGAAACAACTCTGATGATGATATGCACTGTCCTTGAAGTTGATTGCTCCACACCCGAGACAGCTTTTCTTAGAGCCTAGTCTCCATTGGTGTTGGGCCAGATGACGCCAAAAGGCCTTTTCTTTTTGTTTGCATTTTGACTGCTTGTGTTGTGGTTATTGCAAACATGATGCCTTGTATAAAGGTGTCAGTTGTTGTACCAGTTGAAAGGGTAAAAACCTATCACTATATTTTGCCACTGGTAGTGTAATCACAACCTCCTGTATACCAGGCGAGGTAGTTAACACCTCGCCATCGTGAAGCCAGTATCTCACTCCCTCTCTCTCTCTCCCAGATGGGGACTGTAGATTGTCATGCGTGTCCGAACTCCCGCAGAATGTTTCAATGTGACCACGGCTGGAGCTCACCAGGGTTTCATGCAGGGGGATGATGGGCTGAGTCAACAGCAGGATTCTGACTCGCACTTTCTATTGCGAGCCACTCGCCGCGCCCTACCACTGAACCACACCTGACCGGTGTAGCGCATATTGCACGTAGGCGAAAGCAGATCATATCCTTACCCGGTAAAATAAATAAAGAACTAGTTTTACCGTCTATTTTTATATCGCATCATCATCACCGTAGCTCGGTCTGTGCCCGGATGTAACATTTGTCGTTCCGAGTTCGTTCGACGTAGAGTAGTCGACCGCGGCCGTCACGCTCCACCAAAGCCGGCGCTCACTCCCCGCGGCGTGTGGCGCTTGGCGACAGGTCCCCGGAGGTGGAGAGGCCGTGCGAGTCCAGCCTGCGCTCCTGGAGCCCCGAGCTGCGCTCCGGGCAGCGGCGCACGCCGGCGGCGAGGTGCCCCCAGCCGTCCGGCTGCGTCCTGGAGCTCTCCTTCAGCCTGCCCAGCCTCCCCGAGCTCCTCAGCATCTGGGTCACCTACATCTTCCTGCACAACTCCCACCCCATCAAGGACTGGTCATCCTCACGGCCGACGGGAGGAACGAGGTACGGCCCGTTCCCGCCCGCGTCGATCACAACGACGACCTCCCCCCCCCCCCCCCCCCCCCCCCCCCCAGGTGTTGGGGTTGTGCCACGCGTCGTTTGGGTTGTGACGAGTCCCCATGGCGGTGAACGGAATAGTGTCGTCCGCACGAGTGGGCGCTCGACACCGAAGCTTGCGATGAGGCGGCCGAGCGGGAAGTGTAGGCCGTGAACAGCAGAGGGGGACTGAGGACGGAGCCCTGGGGGACGTCACGTGGCGGAGCCCTGGGGGACGCCACGTGGCGCTTTTGTTTCAGGAGAATGTGGACGAGCCCCACCCTAACTGAGGATTGCCCGATCAGAAAGGTAGGACAGCGTCCACTTGAGTGCTGAGCCACATATACCTGAAGTCTGTCTTCAGGAGGGAGGTAAGGAGCGGGTGATTGACGGTGTCAAAGGGCGATGAAATGTCCAGACTTACAAGAGCAGCGATGGAGTCGATAAGCATTCAAATGCCATCGAGGACTCTGGCGAGTGTCGTTTCTGTTGAGTAGTTTGACGGTGAGCTGACTGGGAGGAGAGCACTAGTTTGGGGGGAGGAGGTGACGTGGGGTTTGAGCTGGGCCAGGGCGATACGTCTTTCAAGGAGTTTAGAGAGGTTCGAGAGATTAGTGATGGGACGATAGCTGGACGGGTCATCCGGGTCGAGACTTGGTTTCTTTAACGGGGGGGAAATCGGGCCAGATTTGAGGTTGGACGGAAAAGACCCCGTAGAGAAGGAGGCATTTGCGATGTTCCTGATCATGATGGCGAGTTCCGGAGCACATCGCTTGAACAAGGAACCTGGGAGAACGTCGAGTGAAGATGACTTCACGTGAAGTGATTGAATCAAAGAGAGAAAACGTCTTTTGAAGACACCGCCTTGAACGTGGTTAGAAAGGTGTCTGGGTGAGTACTTACAACTTCAGTTACTCCCGCAATGTGTACGGTATCTTGATCGTTTTAATTACTTGGGCAGTTTCAATGCTCTTGTTATTTGATTTGCTTTTGGTATTCAATGCACCGTTCGGCGTGGAGTTTGTACATTCTCTCCCCCTGTTCAGTGTGGGTTTCCTCTGAGTTCTCCCACGATCATTCCACAGCTAAACAAACACACCGTGTCACTGGCATTGGTCAAACATCCCAATGCTGAAAGCTGCCGGCAACTTACTCATTCGTGGGGCTGCATGTGGTGGCATCGGCCGCAACCACGATAAAACCTGGCAGGACCCTCTTCAAACAGTCTTGGGACTAAATTTTGATTTAAAGCTTTCGTGACTGCAGGGATTCATCTTCTTGGTTCTTTCGGTAAAGTCACGTAGAAGGGAAGTAATAAAATAATAAAAAATAATAAAAATAAAACATAATAAAATTATTCTCACGACGTTTCGGCCACAACGCAAGCAGCCGTCCTCAGGTGAAAACCAGGTCCGTCGAGGCGACAGAGTCTGAATGAAACAGCACACGAGCTTGGAGCATATATATAAGCTGGGCGCATTGACAAAGGAATTTGCATATTAAGAGGAATTTAGCATATTTATGGGAAATGCAGGAATGTGATTAGTACTGCATATGCATGTGCATTATGCAGGATTAACAGCATTCATTGGCAAGCAAGCGCAGAAAAAATAATTACTAATCACACTCCGAGGTGTGTCATTTATACACTCCTCGGCAAGTACTCGCGTGGACTGTATGACAGATTTAAATTACACGTAACGGCATGGCGGGTGCGGATACCTGATGCACAAATGGAAACTTTTTAAATATCTGGAGTCACGTGCGACTGGTCATCCAGAACAGAGACCGTACAACGCGTAGCGATGCAATTGCGCATCCGCAAATACGAAGAAGGCACCGCGGCGATGCACTCCGCCGCTCCTCGCGCAGTTGTCTGGCCCGACCACCCGCACGTGTGAGATTGTCGTCGTTGCTCCGCGTCGACACCCGCCGAACGAGAGAGGAAGATTACACGTCGTCGCCACGAGATGCCGCCTGCTTCCGCAACTCTATCCTGACCACCCCCACCACCACCCCCACCCCCACCACACCCCCCACCACCACCACCACCCCCCCACCACCCCCCACCCCACCACCCACCACCACCCCACCACCACCCCCACCCACCACCACCACCACCACCACCCCCACCCCACCACCACCACCACCCCACCCACCACCACCACCACCCCCACCCACCACCACCACCCACCACCACCACCCACCACCACCACCCCCACCCACCACCACCACCACCCACCACCCCACCACCACCACCCACCACCACCCCACCACCCACCACCACCACCACCACCCCACCACCACCCACCACCACCACCACCCACCACCACCACCACCCCACCCACCACCACCCACCCACCACCACCACCACCCCACCCACCACCCACCACCACCCCACCACCACCACCACCCACCACCACCACCCCACCACCACCACCACCCCACCACCCACCACCACCACCCCACCACCACCACCCACCACCACCCCACCCACCACCCACCACCACCACCACCCCCACCACCACCACCACCACCCACCACCACCCACCACCCACCACCACCACCACCCACCACCACCCCACCACCACCACCACCCACCACCACCACCCACCACCACCACCCCCACCACCACCACCACCACCCACCACCACCACCCACCACCACCACCACCACCCCACCACCACCACCCACCACCACCACCCCACCACCCACCACCACCACCCCCACCACCACCACCACCACCACCCACCACCACCCCACCACCACCCCACCACCACCACCCCACCACCACCCCACCACCACCCCCACCACCCCACCACCACCACCACCCACCACCACCCCACCACCACCCACCACCACCACCACCCGCCACCACCGCCCCCCACCCACCACCACCACCACCCCACCACCACCCCCACCACCACCACCCCCACCACCCCCACCACCACCACCACCCCCACCACCACCCCACCACCACCACCCACCACCCCACCACCACCCACCACCACCCACCACCACCCCACCACCACCCCACCACCACCCCCACCACCACCCCACCACCACCCCACCACCCACCACCCCCACCACCACCACCACCCACCACCACCCCCCACCCCCACCACCACCCACCACCACCCCACCACCACCCCACCACCACCACCACCCCCCACCACCACCACCACCCCCACCACCCCACCACCACCCCACCACCACCACCCCCCACCACCACCACCACCCCACCACCACCCCCACCACCACCCCACCACCACCCCACCACCACCACCACCCCACCACCACCCCCACCACCACCCACCACCACCCCACCACCACCACCCCACCACCACCACCCACCACCCACCACCACCACCACCACCCCCGCACCGTGAACCCGCTTGCGCCCCGCCAGTCGCTGGGACCCCAGACGGTGTTTTGCGACGTGCCGCTGACGGTGCGCCTGGACTGGCTGCTGGCGCCGGTGGAGTCGGTGCGCATCCACACGGCGGACGAGCGGCTGGAGGTGGACGCCGCGCTGCTGCGCTCGGCCCCAGGCGACGGGCGCTGCTCCCGCTGCCGCCCGCTCTCCTACAAGCTGTCCCGCTCGCCGCCGTTCCACCCGCACGGGCACGTGGCCGTCGACGGGCCGTCGCGCAGCTTCGTGGACAGGTGCGCGGGGCGCTGGGTGGTACTCTGTGCGAGTTCGCTGTGTACACGCAACGTGCGTGTACACGTGTGTGTGTGTACGCGTGTGTGTGTGTGCGTGCGTGCGTGTTGCCCCCACCGACCTCCTCGTGTGTCTTGCCGGCCTTGGTAGCTGGTCGCGAACAGCACTCGCCGCGGCGTTCCAAGCACACTCCTCAGTGTTGTCACGGTTTGGCTGGGACGGTGCTGCTCGGTGCGGAAAGGCCGCGTCCCCCATGTCCTTGAAGCGTTTGCAAGTGAAAGTGAGTTTGCATTCTCAGCCCCCGGTCATCAATGAATGAGAAAAAAAAACTCACCTCGCATTTTTTTGGATAAATTCGGGCGGTGAGAATTTAAGAAATAATATTGGTTTGACTGTCACACAACAGACAACATTCTCATAGCAGAGTCCACACAAAGGCTGTTCCAATCTCCTAAAGTATTTGCGCATCTCATCTTTACCGGTTCATTCGCATTGATTTTTGTTAAAATCGTCAAGCCTTGCATATATTTGTGTACAACGAGAGCATCACGTCCTGAGTTTGCAAACTGTCATCTGCACTCTACGCACGTGTGCATCTCCAGCATCCTTTGCCTCCCTCCCGAATTGCGGAGTCGTGCCCACTGAACATTTGAACGCTCACCGCAGGTACCGTCGGCATCAAAGTCCGTGGCGCACAAAACAACATTTCGCCCCGTGATGCTCCTCGGGTACCATCTCATGTTTCATCGCGAACTCTGGAGGTCTCCATTGGTACCTCATTTGCCAGTAAAAAAATATGATAATTGTTTTTTTACCCTTTTATCTGGCAACAAAACTGACACCTTTTTTACGAGGAGTCATGTTTGCATAGACCACAATACCTGCAGTCATAATGCAAACAAAAAACACAACTCTGATAATGATATGCACTGTCCTTGAAGTTGATTGGTCCACACCCGAGACAGCTTTCCTCACATGGGTTGGACCAGATGAGGTTCCAATGGTGTAAATGCTTACCCCGAGCTCTCATACTCTGATGGTGCATTGTCTTTGAATTGTGCGCCTTTTGACGACTACGCAAACAGCCAGAGTGTTGGATTTCTCTGTTCAAATTGCTCGTGGTCACCTGGCTGGAGTGAATTACCCGCCTCATTGAAAACTTTGAGTCTGCGAGTCGTTGCGGGCAAACATTTGCCGATACGGATTGAACGTTTTCTCATTTTCGGCGCCCGCTTCCGGCATCGCGAGGCGACGCGCGCGGCTCCCCCTCTCTCTCTCTCTCGGACGATGTCGGAGTTTTAACGCCCGCCCACGAGTTCCGTCGACACTGACCCGGCCCGCACTTTGGCCGCCCCCCCCCCCCCGGTCTCGGCCGTCCGCCCCTCCGTGCCCTCGCCGACCCCTCCGCCTAGGTCCGTGGAGCCGGGAGCGACGTACGCGTACCAGGTGGCCGTCTCGACGACGTACGGAGACTCGCAGCCCTCGCCGCCGCTCGTCTACACGCACGGCGGACCCCGCTGTGGGGGGGACGCTGCGGCGCACGGGTGAGTGAGGGGGGCACCGCGTTCAGATTCTCTCGCGGGAGAGTGACTTCAAAAACTGAACGCGTTTGCCAATAGCACTCTGCACGATGTAGCCAGTGAGTGGGTTTGATTCCTGGTCATGGCTATAACCGGTGATCGATTCTATCAGAAGTGGGCTTTGGGCCTGTCCCTTCACAAACGCACCTCTCGGCGTCAATCCCAGAGCGATCCTTCTTGTGACAATAACGAGGGCAAAGGTGTGGGGGCGTAAGACTCGGATAAAAATAAAACGAAGCCGGCACATCTATTCACATTTCAATCCACTTAATTGCATTTCGTTTCCTCACCAAAAGCTCAGAAAAGCCGTCGGTAACACCGTGGGAGCCACACGGTGGCATTTCCACGAAATTAATTTCTGCGCAACCAACAATGGCACTGAATTTAAGGCCCTGATTGAGGGCGGTCGATGCTCAGCAGGGCTCGGTGCGGGGGTCTGGGCCTGAAGGCGCTTCGGGCGCCCAAGGGATGTCGTGTTATTTACGATGCGCCCCCCCCCCGTCTCCGAGGGAAGCCACAAGTGTCACCAGATTTACGGTGTGCCCCCTGCC
The DNA here is from genome assembly GCF_018977255.1 of Callorhinchus milii. NCBI lineage: Eukaryota > Metazoa > Chordata > Chondrichthyes > Chimaeriformes > Callorhinchidae > Callorhinchus > Callorhinchus milii. The sequence continues at coordinate 33,473 of NW_024705408.1, read as the reverse complement.
CCCTGCCCCCCGCCCCGTCTCGGAGGGAAGCCACACGTGTCACCAGATTTACGGTGCGTTTTAATCGTTGAAGAAACACGGGAGCCGTGTGTAGCAGGCCAAGAGGCGTCTCCCTCCACAGGGCCAGTGCGTGCTCACCCTGTTCGGGGAAGCTAAGTGGTTTATCGATTACGTTAACAAGACACGTCCGATTACACTGGTCAACACACTTTTTCTGGCATAAGGTATTCCAACGGTTTTAAGGTAATTTTGGGGTGCTGATTCCAAATGAGTTTTTTGAGATATCAAATATTGCATTTTCAATAAAAACTGCAGAAGAAAAATATTAAATAAATGTGGATATCTACATAAAATGATATTATAAACACACTGTCCTAAAAATACAGCACCATATTTTAACACTAAAGCAGTCACTGACTCGCAACAACTTGCAATCATAACTGACAGAGTTAATTTTGGGTTAAATCAATGAAAATTGGGTATGCCGATAGCATAAAAATGAGATGTGATCGAGCAAATCTAAGATCAGATTTGGAATCGGCACCCTGAAATTAGCCTAAAACAGCTTCAAAAGTCCAGGCCAGAAAAACATGTTCTTTTGTTGTTGACCAGTGTTATCTTTACAGCACCGGCTTGAATGTGCGAACGAAAGACTCCGGTGCTTTTAACAAGTGCGTTGGCTTTATATTAGAGCCGGTCCCATCCAGTGATTCAAGTCGTTGATTTTCTCTGCCAATTGATCGCTTGAAATGCTCGACCAATCGGAACGGATGAAAATGGCGTGGTCCGTACACGGAGCGGCGAGTGTGGCGCATTCGAACGTCGAGCAAAACAACCATCCACTCCGAGTCACTCCCCCAGGAAAAAACATGTCTTGACATTGACTCCGCATCTCCACAAGTGCTTGACTGAATATCAAAACATATCATCGTCCTGTGAAATGTTGTCATTGCTTCGTACGACATGGTCATCACCATTGTCATTGGACGACACAAACTCTGTGGGAGATTGACGGGTGTGGGGGGGGGTTTCCCACCTTCAGGCGGCAGGATATGGGGGCGGCCATCAAGGGGCCCGTGTCATCAACCACAAGAAAAAGCAATCGATTACAACACTTTTGGGTCGCGTAGACAGGTTGTTGAACCTATCTACCTGACTTTACCGAAAGACACAGAATATGAATTCCTGCAGTCACGAAAGCTTTAAGTCAAGATTTAATTTGTTACAATGTTTAGTCGATTTGTAGATTTTCTCGACGATTGATTGACGAATCATCCCGGTGATGCTTTGTGTCATTATTGGACCGATCACCACTCCATTCAATGTTCCCCCGCTTCACGCGAGGAGGCCGTCTAACAAACCCACGCCCTCTTGGTGTCTCCCCAACGGCGCCAGGTGTACCTGCAACGCCTGCAGCACCTGCCTGCAGCGGCTGGCGGCTCACGGCACGGCGCGGTGCGACGACGAGGCCGGCAGCCGGTGCGAGGTGCTCTGCGGCAAGGGGCACCGAGCGAGCGAGGACGGGCAGCAGCCCGCGGCGGACGGGGACCCGGTGAGGGCCCACCGTCGTCCCGTGCAATTCGGCGTCGCTTCAGCCCTCGCCGTTGCGCTGACCGCACGCCGACCTCGTGGTTTACGCGGATTTCCGCGGAGGTTAACGGGCGGCCTTCGACGTGGCTTTGACACATCCCTCCTGCGGAGGAGCTGGTAGTAACGTTGGGTTGCTCGGTCAATGGCCTGCAGGGTCAACGGCGGCGTGGTGTATTCCGCAAATATGGCCGACTGTGAGGGCGGGCACAAGCCGGCGTGAGTTGGTTAAACGTTGAGTTTTATAAGGGCACCACGGGTGACCAGCCCCTCCCCACCCAGCCCCACCCAGCCCCTCCCCACCCTCACCACCCAGCCCATCCCCACCCAGCCCCTCCCCACCCAGCCCCACCCCTCCCACCCCCCACCCTCCCCACCCAGCCCATCCCCACCCTCCCCACCCAGCCCCTCCCCACCCAGCCCCACCCCTCCCAGCCCCACCCTGCACGACGGACACAATAATCCCCTGTGGGCTGGTGTAACCAGGAGGTTCCTGCCAGTACGAGGTGTTTGTCGTCGTGCTCGCGTGACGGGGGGAGCCCGTCGTGCTGACTGAAGAGAGTTTGTCGCACGAGCGTGTTGTTGTTGTTGTTGTTTGCTCATTCGGGCTCCGTTAGTGCCGCTTCGTTGGCACCGTCATTAGAAATGTGCCGTGCGCTCGCCGTGGATTGCACAATAATTGGAATGTTTGGAGGCGCCATTTCATCGCAGTTTTGTGAGAGTAAGAATAGTTTTTTCCGCAGATTTATTTGCCGTTTGCACGCCCCCAACACCGATACAGCCATGCGGGTCCTGCAGCGTAGGTTTTCGCGGTTGTGCGGTAACGGCGCGCCGAGGTGTTTATCGGGTCGGCTGCCGCGTGTCGTGTCGGCACGACGTCCGACGTTTCGCGCCACGAGCTTTGGCAGTTTGGTCAGGATCGTCGGACGCCGGGCTGAATAATACTAGGTACGAGGGAGGCGCGTGACGGAATCGCGTCGGAGTTTAAAGGCCCTTGTCACGAACGCCGCCCCTCCTCCAATCAGCATCAGGCGGGAGTGACCCGCGTGGAGGGCCAGGGGGATGAGCGCGTTGCCCGCCGGCCCGTCGACTGCGGCGTCCCGAGTTGGCACCTCGTGTACCACGCCCACTTCAGCTACCCCCACGGGACGAGCTACGGTGCCCGCACCACCTTCGTCTGCCTCCCACCCGCCAAACTGCAAGGTGACCCGTCCAGCAATCTCTTACTTTCGTCGTCGTCGTCATCAATGTTCAGCCATGGTCAATCCACTGCTAGATGAAGGCCTCCCCAACATGCAGGCTGAGTTTCTTTCTTGAACAGTTTAACATGCTTGTGAAATGCGGTGAATCGTAAGCGTAACTCTCAGATGACCGGGATATTTGATTGACCGGCAACCTCCATTCCCCATAGATTCCGGATGAGAGGGACCAGGCAGGGGGGTCTCACGTAAGGGTAACGTGGGACCTGAGTGGTTGTCAATAATGATTGATGCGACGGGCACCGACAGGGCAGTGTGAGGATGAGCACGGATCTCAGACGGTGGTGAATAGTCATTGGGACAGAGCCAGGACGGGGGCCAGGTGCGGCGAGAGATGGCTCGGGAAGAGGGTTTAAAGCCGGCGTGGAACAGGGCTCTGGGCTGCTGCTGCTCCTACTACTGCTGCTGCTACTGATACTTCTGCTGCTACTGCTGCTGTTACTGCTGCTGCTACTGCTGCTGCTACTGCTGCTCTGTGCTACTGCTGCTACTGCTGCTGCTGCTGCTGCTACTGCTGCTACTGCTGCTACTGCTGCGCTACTGCTGCTGCTACTGCTGCTACTGCTGCTGCTACTGCTGCTGCTACTGCTGCTACTGCTGCTGCTACTGCTGCTGTTGTTGTGGGGGAACCAAGAAGCTGTCGTCACCGTCGTCATCTTGGAGCGGGTCGTCTTCGTCGTCCTGGAACGGGGGCACCTTGTGCTCTTGGAGAGTGACGGTGTCTCCTTCCGCTCCTGTGTAGCCAGCCAACTACACGGGGAGCGTCGCGTAGAAGTTACCCAGCTGTGTCTGTAGTCAACTCGCGGTTACTCGTTAAGTTAGCGGCGAGTCGGTGGACTTTATGAATGACTAGCGGTAAGTACCCGGCGTTGCCCGGGCAACAGACACACACATCGACCCACACACACACAAAGACATCGACTTACACAGACACACATATGGACTCGCACACACACACATACGTAGACTCTCACACATACATCGACCTAAGCATACATATGGACTTACACACACACATATCGACTAAGAGATACACATGGACCCACGCACACACATCGACTCACACATACACACAGACATACATATGGACGTACACAGACACATATCGACGCACACACACATGGACTGTCACACACAGACACACTGCCGTACACACATCGACTGACACACAGACTCACACACAAACACACATCGACTCACACACGCACATAGAGCCACACACACACATGAACTTACGCACACACACACACGCACAGACATGTACGTATACATGGCAACAACCGCCATTCGCCATTAAATTCATAATAAATGTACATCTGACTGAACAAGGTGTCTCTGGAAGCTGCTACATTACACATACTTTACAATGTAAGTGTAAAATATACTTGCACATTGCAGCACCTTTGCATTTCGCCAAGGACATCCGTAAGTGTTTGCGGTTGTGTGGTTGTGGATTCGATCTTGGCCCTGACGCCTGCTGTCTATTTGGAGTCTGCGCGTCTCTCTCTCACTCATCATCATCACGGTGGCTAGGAGATGTTAACTACCTCGCCTGGTATACAAGAGGTCGTGGGTTCGATCCCGACCCTGATGCCTGTTGTCTATATGGAGTCTGCGCGTCTCTCTCTCTCTCCCGGCGATCTCATGGACGTTTCTCCGATTCTTCCCGTTTTTCCCTCCACATTTCGAATGAATGTGCGTTTTGATTATTTGTTGACTGCTAGGAATTTCCACGCGATGATTACCCACCCTTCGTTGGCTCGCCATCGTGTGAAATTTTGAAAAAGAGCCAGAGAGCTCGGTGGACCTTACCTGGTAAAATAAAAACTAGTTTAATAGTTTTAACACTGTGAAGAGGGGAGCACCGAGAACCATCGTCATTCTCCCTCCGGCTTTAATCGCCGCCGCGGCAAACACGATCGCCGACGACGGATTGTGACGCCGAACGTCTTTGCGTTTGTCCTTCCGCGGGGACGCCAGGTGCGAGCGCAGAGCTGCGGTGCCAGGAGGACGGACTGTGGTCCCTGCCGGAGGCGTACTGCCAGCTGACGTGCCGGGCCCCGCCGCCCATGGCCAACGCCGTGGCGCGCACCGACCGCTGCAAACACGACGGACAGGAGGTCGGCTCCTCCTGCAAGTATCGCTGCGAGCCGGGACACCACGTGCCGCTCACCAGTCGCAAGTAAAGCCCGCTTCCACACCTCCCGCTACCCTCGGCACACCAGCACCCCGCCACGGTCATGGAACGCGAGCAGACGTGTGTGCTCACAAACACCGTGCCCTGGGTGCACGTCACGCGCACGTGTGGGGCGCTCAATGCCGGAATCATCGTTCCAAATGTTGGCAAATGTTAAGGATTGGCTGTGTCCCCACGTACGTGTGTAATACACCTTTCTACAAACGCATCGCGATTATTTTGCAGTCATAAATTTGCGCGGTTGTTTTCGTCACGTGACAACAATATCCTGGAGTCTACAAACTAAGTTGCACCTGTAGTGGCTGTTACATTGGGGAAACGAAACGACAAGGAAGATCTGAAACACGGCAGAACCAATACCTCCGCGTGGCTGACCATCGCTATGACGCTGTGGGCTCTCCTAATATTGTTTTTTCCGAGACCAGGGTACTCTGCAAACCTTCGGGCTACTATCAAAAGTTTGTTCATGAAGCCATCCAGATATATAAACATAGACATAACATCAACCGAGAAGATGGATACAAATTGAGCGATCATTGGAATGATGTTATTAACCAGGTTAAAACCTTCACTGCTTCTTACCTATATAGCCTCTTGTCACGACAGCCCTTTTGCCCACTTCAGCGATTGTTTCTTGCTGTGCTTGTCCCACCTGATGACGGCCTTACCGAAAGAGCCAAAGAGTATGGATCCCTGCAGTCACGAAAACTTCACATCAAGATTGTTTCACTGCTGTCATTTGTGGCAAGGTCACTTCTGAAAAAGAGCGACTACAGCTCCGTGGACCTTACCTGGGGAAGAAAAAAAATGTTTAATAGTTTTAGATGGCGAGCACACACACACACACGTGCGCACAGCCAACACGCTCGCAAATCACCCGGCTCCTGCCGCCGCCCGCCTCCCTCCCTCCCCAGGGGGTTCAAGGTGAGGTGCACGGACAGTGGCCACTGGGAGGAGGGCGGCTGCGTGCCCGTGCAGTGCCCCCCGCTGCCGCCAGTGCTGCACGGCTCCTACACGTGCACGCAGCGCTGGCAGCTCGGCTCCCGCTGCTGGGTCAACTGCAGCACCGCCAGCGCCAGCAAGGTCCCGCACACCTCGCACGAGCACAAAGATCCCCCCCCGCCCCCACGTAGCCTCGACGGACTTGTTGTTGGGGGCACGTGCTGTCAGCACGAGGGGGTCGGTGGGCAGCAGCGCGCCCGGCCGCGTCTGTGTCTCTGGCGTGGCGATGGTGACCACACGCCGCCGCGCCACACACTCGTGGCCTGGGGAGGCCCAGCACCGCTTCAGATAATCGTCACTGGCGTTGGCTGTGAACAGGAATCAAACTCAGGTCGCCGGGTTTGTAGCGCAGCGCGCACACGCACACACACATTTACAGTGACACACACACACAGTGACACACACACACACTGACACACACACACAACAACAACAACAACCGCCATTCGCCACTAAGTGGCGGTGACGTCACCACGATGCTTGTGCCAGGCCATGTGCACCTTGAGGCCACGTGAAGTGTCGAACGCCCGCTGGCAGGAGGTCACGGGGCAGACCCAGGTGCCACGGGTCGACTGACCGAGATGACCGAGATGACTGGCTGATGCACCACCTGTGCCCCCTACTGTGCCAACTTGCTGTGCTTTAGCCACCCGGCGCTCCGCTCGTTGTTGTGAGCGTCGCTCCTCCGCCCTCCGTTGTTGTTGGAGGGCGACTGCCTCCAACTGCCCAGTAGCGTCCTTCACGAGCCTCCTCCACTGAGGCCGATCTTGACACCGCTGGTACCAGTCATCGGCAAGTCCACTCAGCTCCACGTCCTCCTGTACCACATCACTCCATCTCTTCTCTAGCCCGTGCCGCGCCCGTTTAGCCCCCTCGATCCGGCCGAACAAAAGCTGTTTAGGCATGCGGTGGCTGGGCATGCGGGCTACATGACCCAGCCAACGCAGCCTTGCCTGCCGGAGGAGCTCACTGATGGGACTTTGCCCAGATCTTTCAAGGATTTGTGAGCTCCTCACACAATCCAGCCTGGTTAAACCCAGGATGGATCGTAGGCAGGCCAGCCTAAATGTTTCCAACCGGCGAAGATGCTCCACAGGGGGGTCCACGTTTCGCAAGCGTAGAGAAGGGAGGGAATGACCGTGGCCGAGAAGACCTGAAGCTTCGTGCGGAGCGACAGACCAGGTAGCTTCCACACAGCGTTACGCAACCGATGAAAAGATATTGCCGCTCGACTGATTCGGAGTGAGACCTCTGCTGATAACTGGAGCCGGTCATAAGCACACTGCCCAGGTATGGGAAACTCTCCACTCTCTCCACAACTGCCCCATCACCAATTGGGAGTTGTGGGGGTGGAGTGTCCGATGGTACAAAATACCCAGGCAGGTGCTTAGTTTTGGTGGGGCTGATGGTAAGGCCCCACCTCTTAGTGGCACGCTCCAGTCTCAGCAGCAGCGCCTCCAACTCCTCTTCTGAATGAGCAGCTATTACCAAATCATCGGCATACATAACGTGGTTGACCAATAGGGAGCCATCCCTTGATCGCACCCGGGCGTCGATCAGCCTCCCATTATATCTGTACCAAATGGAAATTCCCCCGGTACAGCTATTGAAGGCTTCACGAACTACGCGGTCAAAATAGATGTTAAATAATGTGGGAGCCAGAGGACATCCCTGTCGCACCCCAAGGTGTACAGGGAAAGGCTCCGACTCCCGGCCACGTAGTTTTACCCGGGCCCGCTCACCATCATGAAGGTCCTTAATGATCGTGAGCAGAGGGTCAGGGACTCCGAAAGCACGAAGAACAACCCAGAGCCCAGTCCTACTGATGGTATCATAGGCCTTGACCAGGTCAATAAAGCAGAGATGTAGGTCTTTTTGGAATTCCCTACACCTCTGCTGTAGCAGACGGACAGAAAATATGGCATCTGTGCAGGACCGCCCTTTCCTGAAACCGCATTGGGGCTCCGCAAGCCTCTCCTCAGCGTGCCTAGCAAGGCGATGTTGAATAATCCTTGCCAGGACCTTACCCGGCACACTGAGGAGTGAGATGCCCCTGTAGTTGTTACAGTCGGTACGGTCCCCCTTCTTAAAGAGGGGACCACCAGGGCATCCTTCCAGTCCTGCGGAACCCGTCCAGTGGTCCAGACTGTTGTTATGATGTCATATAGGGCAGTCTGTGCACAAACGCCACCCTCCCTCAGCATTTCGCTTGGGAGATCATCTCTGCCCGGTGCCTTTCCTGGTCTCAGACTCCGGATCGCCTTCAGTACTTCCTCAACAGATGGCACCTCAGCCAGCCACTCACAGGGGGTGACCTCTTCCAATATTTGAGGCACCGCAGCCTCAGCAGGGTTATCCCACTTTGTGCCATGATGTTTTCCTGGCTGAGAGAATTTCCCTCCCCCAGGACCTCACAGAAATGCTCAGCAAATCTGCAAACCTGTTCCTGGGGGTCGGAGATTGGATCACCGTTTTTTCCTCTAATGATGGTAATAGGTGTGGCGCTGCAGGTTACTTTTTTGATGGAGTTAAATAGTGATTTGTGATCACGGGCCACTGAGGCAGACTCCATCTCCTCAGCAACCCGCGACCACCACCCATCCTTACAGCGCCTTACGGCTCTCCGAACTTCCGAGCGAAGGCTGCGGTAAACCTCCTCATTCTCTGACGTGGGATGCTGTAGGCGATGAGAGTGGGCCTGTCGCTTTTTCTCAATTAACCTGAACACCTCCTCTGTCAGCCAGGGTTTCTGGGGAGGTCTGGACCGCGTACCCAAAGCAGCCATTGCAGCTGCATGAGTCACAGTCTTAAACCTCGCCCATTTACCCTCGACATCAGGTGGAGTGGGGGACGATGCCAACCCCAGCTGCAAGCGATGATGAAATTCTCGCTTGCAACTTTCATCAGCTAACTGAGACCAGGCCACTTTTGGTTGGAATGGGATCCTGGGTGTACACCCACCACCGGAGTGGAAGAAAGGCAGGCGCATCTTACAGATGACTAGTCGATGGTCAGAGGCAGATCAGCTCCACGGTAGGTCCTGGTGTCAAGGACATGGGCTCGCATCCGCTGGTCCGTCACTATGTAGTCCAGCAGATGTTCTTGCTTGGACCCGGCATGTATCCATGATGTTGTGTGGATGCGCCGATGCCGGAAGAGCGTGTTGGTAATTACAAGCCCATGGGCTGCACAAAAATCTAGCAGCCTCCTACCGTTATTATTGAGCTGATCTGGCCCATGCCTTCCAATCACTCCAGACCAGGTGCCAGCATCATGACCAACTCGGGCATTGAAGTCACCCAACAAGATGACTCTGTCCCGAGTGGCCACTTTAGCCAGCACCTGTGACAGGAGGTCATAGAAAGAGTCTGACTCATCGGCTTTGCCTGCATCCCTCCACGGATGTTCGTCTTCGGTGGGGGCATAAGTAACCACGACCACCACTCCTCGCCTCTGGTTGATGGGAAGGCGAGCCCAAAGTATCCTGGGGCTTACAGCTTCCCACACCTCACCGCCACGCTCCCACGCCCCCTTCATTCTTTTGTTCAGAAGAAGAGCCACACCCTGTTGTTTGGCAGTCTCCTGCCCCGAGTAGAGGACTGTCCACCCCTCATGGTGGCAGGAGCCAGAACCGGTCCACCGGACCTCCTGAATGCCACAGAGATCCAGGCGGTACCGGTCCAGCTCCCGACAGAGGAGTGGCAGCCTCTCCTCCGCAGTGAGCGTTCGAACATTCCACGTGGCCATCCGCAATGGTTTTTTGTTGTTTCTGGAGGAGCCCCGAGGGTGAAAATTCAATCTCCTGGCTCCGCCAAATGGGGTTTGGCCAGGAGACGTCATAAAAGCCTGACCCCCCGGGGCCTCCGGCACAAGCTTATTTGTTCACAGGTTTATGTTTAATTCGTGGTTTAGTGGTAGTTAATTGAAGGTGGAGGGGTTACCAGCCCCTCACACCCGTCCAGAGCCCCCGTTTAGCCACTGTGGTGGTCATGGCGTCTGTGACACACACACACACACACAGTGACACCACCCCCTCACACACACACATACACACACAGCGACACACACACACACCTACAGTGACACACACACAGTGCCACACACACACACAGTGACACACACACACACAGTGACACACACACACACCTACAGTGACACACACACACACATTTACAGTGACACACACACATTTACAGTGACACACACATTTACAGTGACACACACACACATTTACAGTGACACACACACACATTTACAGTGACACACACACACATTTACAGTGACACACATTTACAGTGACACACACACATTTACAGTGACACACATTTACAGTGGCACACACATGAACAGTGACATACACATTTACAGTAACACACACACACATTTACAGTGACATACACATTTACAGTAACACACACACATTTACAGTGACACACATTTACAGTGACACACACACATTTACAGTGACACACACATTTACAGTGACACACACATTTACAGTGACACACACATTAACAGTGACACACACATTTACAGTGACACACACATTTACAGTGACACACACATTTACAGTGACACTCAGATTTACAGTAACACACACACATTATACAGTGACACACACACACACATTTACAGTAATACACACACACACATTTACAGTGACACACACACACATTTACAGTAACACACACACATTTACAGTAACACACACACACAGTGACACACACACACAGTGACACACACACAGTGACACACACAGTGACACACACATTTACAGTAACACACACACATTAACAGTGACACACACATTTACAGTAACACACACATTACAGTGACACACACATACATTTACAGTAACACACACACATTTACAGTAACACACACACATTAACAGTGACACACACATTTACAGTAACACACACATTAACAGTGACACACACATTAACAGTGACACACACACACATTTACAGTAACACACACACATTTACAGTAACACACACACATTAACAGTGACACACACATTTACAGTAACACACACACATTAACAGTGACACACACACACATTAACAGTGACACACACATTTACAGTAACACACACACATTAACAGTAACACACACACACATTTACAGTAACACACACACATTAACAGTGACACACATTTACAGTGACACACACATTTACAGTGACACACACATTAACAGTGACACACACACATTTACAATAACACACACACACATTAACAGTGACACACACACATTAACAGTGACACACACACACATTTACAGTAACACACACATTTACAGTAACACACACACATTTACAGTAACACACACACATTTACAGTAACCAACACACATTTACTAGTGACACACACATTTACTAGTGACACACACATTTACAGTAACACACACATTAACAGTGACACACACACATTTACAGTGACACACACACATTTACAGTGACACACACATTAACAGTGACACCACACACATTTACAGTAACACACACACATTTACTAGTGACACACACATTTACAGTAACACACACATTAACAGTGACACACACACATTTACAGTGACACACACACATTTACAGTGACACACACACATTTACAGTGACACACACACACACATTTACAGTGACACACACACACATTTACAGTGACACACATTTACAGTGACACACACACATTTACAGTGACACACACATTTACAGTAACACACACACATTTACAGTGACACACACACATTTACAGTGACACACACACATTTACAGTGACACACACATTTACAGTGACACACATTTACAGTAACACACACACATTATACAATGACACACATTAACAGTGACACACACATTAACAGTGACACACACATTTACAGTGACACACACATTTACAGTGACACACACATTTACAGTGACACACACATTTACAGTGACACACATTTACAGTAACACACACACATTATACATGACACACATTTACAGTGACACACACATTAACAGTGACACACACATTTACAGTGACACACACATTATACAGTGACACACAGATTTACAGTAACACACACATTTACAGTGACACACACACACACATTTACAGTGACACACATTTACAGTGACACACACACACACATTTACAGTAACACACACACACATTTACAGTAACACACACACATTTACAGTAACACACACACACATTTACAGTGACACACATTAACAGTGACACACACACACATTAACAGTGACACACACACATTTACAGTATGACACACACACATTTACAGTATGACACACACACATTTACAGTATGACACACATTTACAGTGACACACACACACATTTACAGTAACACACACACATTTACAGTAACACACACACACATTTACAGTGACACACATTAACAGTGACACCACACACATTAACAGTGACACACACACATTTACAGTATGACACACACACATTACAGTATGACACACACACATTTACAGTATGACACACATTTACAGTGACACACACACACATTTACAGTGACACACACGCACTCTGAATATGCACTAAGTTTCACGGGGACCTCCTGTGGCTGTTATTGTTTTTCCCGGGGGCCATTTATACGTTCAGTGCCTTCCCTTGAGCGTGTTTGCAACCTCCCCTTTCTGATGCCTTAGGAATGACACTGTAACTGTCGTACAGGAATTGCACGCAATGGTTTACATGGGTTTGGAAACATGGAATGCTGGAAAAATAAAATGGTTACAATAGTGGAACAGTGCGCCAAGAAGTGTGGATAGGTGCGTGCACGGCGCAGGTTGGATGCACCATGCTAGCGGCTGGGAGCAGCACGTGGGCTTGGGCAGGAGGCCGTCACCGCGTGGGATGATGGCCTCGTGACGGTCGAGATTCATGACGGATTGGCAGCCAGGTGAGGGGACCGGGGAGATGGAGCGGAAAAGACAGCTGGCGTGTGTGAGTACGAGATGGATTGCCACATTGCAGGACCAAGGGAGATGATGAAGGCTTGGGGGGGGGGAGAGGCCTTCATCCAGCATTGAATTGACTGAAGATGATGATGAATGCATCAGCTGATTTATATCATATTTGGGTATTGCCAAACTCATGATGTTGATTAGATGCCTCGAGGCATTGCAATTGATGTTACTCATGAGTTGACAAGTGTGCGCGTGTGTGTGTGAAAGATCTGGGCAAAGTCCCATCGGTGAGCTCCTCCGGCAGGCGAGGCTGCGTTGGCTGGGTCATGTAGCCCGCATGCCCAGCCACCGCATGCCTAAACAGCTCTTGTTTGGCCAGATAGAGGGGGCTAAACGGGCGCGGCACGGGCTAGAGAAGAGATGGAGTGATGTGGTACAGGAGGACGTGGAGCTGAGTGGACTTGCCGATGACTGGTACCAGCGGTGTCAAGATCGGCCTCAGTGGAGGAGGCTCGTGAAGGACGCTACTGGGCAGTTGGAGGCAGTCGCCCTCCAACAACAACGGAGGGCGGAGGAGCGACGCTCACAACAACGAGCGGAGCGCCGGGTGGCTAAAGCACAGCAAGTTGGCACAGTAGGGGGCACAGGTGGTGCATCAGCCAGTCATCTCGGTCATCTCGGTCAGTCGACCCGTGGCACCTGCTGGGTCTGCCCCGTGACCTCCTGCCAGCGGGCGTTCGACACTTCACGTGGCCTCAAGGTGCACATGGCCTGGCACAAGCGTCGTGGTGACGTCACCGCCACTTAGTGGCGAATGGCGGTTGTTGTTGTTGTGTGTGTCTCTGTATTGGACCAGCAGAACCACACAGTGATCCGGTGCAGCAAGAATGGACGCTGGAGTGGGGAACTGCAGCTGTGCCCGCACGAGCAGGGCGAGTGCACCGCCCCGGACCCTCCGTTCATCATCACATGCGACTGCCCTACCGGATACGGAATAGGTAACGGCGTAGCTGGCTTCTCAAACATATTTGTATATTTTGTTGAGTATTTATGGGGTTATGGGGGTAGTAGCACAGCAGCGGTAGACACGCCTCGAATGGATGTGTGTGAAAAAGAGCTTCGTAACTCATCGGATTCTTCCAATATAAAATGAATATTCTGATTCTGTGTGTGTGTGTATAGTGGGAGTGATACTGATCACCCACCCCCTCATGGTGCTCACTGACAGCACTTGCCCCTGCAGTCTTTTGAGACTATACCGGTGATCTTCTTCCATAGCTGTAGTGTCGTGGCAGCGTGCAAACCGGCAACCGAGTTCGTTTCCGGCTTGCGGCTAATATTCAGCGACGAATATCTGAACCAGTCCTGGGCCTCCACTGGGTCAACTCAGCCTGAAATGAGTACTTGGTGTGTGACGTGTGAGCAGGCGTGGTGCTGACCACCCACCCCCCCCCCCGGCCTTCATAGGTGCTCACTAGCAGAACTTGCCCAAGCAGCTTGCTAAAGGCTATATTTTTGTCTTTTATATATATACAAGGTGGCACTGGAACATTGAGATTATTTGGTTTGAAATCCACAGAAAGAAAATTTGAAAAAAGAAAGAAAATTTGAAAAACGTCTTTTTTCTAATTTTCTTGCGGTGGATTTCACACCTGATGATGATTGCTGCTTGTGTTGCAGTCGAAACGTCGTGAGAATTTTTTTGTTTTATATTCATATTATTTTATTATCTCCCTTCTACGTGACTTTACCGAAAGAACCAAGAACACACGTTTGAATGTAGAACCAAACGATGGGACAACAGCTGGTGAACAATGTTGTACATTGTACCTGAGAAATGTATCAACCAAATAATCTCAATGTTCCAGTTCCACCTTGTATATATATAATAAAGACAAAGATTCCCCCATAGAGCCTTTAGCAAGCTTCCCCATCGTTTGGTTCCACATTCAAACGGGAGTTGCTTTTAATTGAAATTCTCTCTCGCACCTCCCCGCGAGTTTTGCGTCTTGGGTTTGGGCCTGTGCGTGTCTGTTCGGCACGGCGGTTCCAACACTTCACCCGACGTGTCGGGGGCTTCTTCGGGGGAAGTGAATGAAGAAGGTCCCAGCACGTGGAGTGAAACGTCGGGCATCGTGCCAGGCTAAAAGGCACGACGGGCAAAACTCAGAAGACACAGCGGAGAGAGCTTTGTGTCGTAACCTACGCGGTGGCAAATCCACTTGCAGTTGCCACTTGCTGCTGCTACGTGTGTGTGTCTGTGTGTGTGTATGTGTGTCTGTGTGTGTGTCTCTGTGTGTGTCTCTGTGTGTCTGTGTGTGTGTCTCTGTGTCACTGTGTGTGTGTCACTGTGTCTCTGTGTGTGTGTCACTGTGTGTATGTGTGTGTGTCTGTGTATATGTGCCTGTGTGTCTGTGTGTGCCACTTGTAGCTTTACAAAGGAGAGTAAATTTGCTCCATTTTTTTTGTTCACTTTTCTTGAAGGGGGATTTTCCAAATCGTTGTGCTCGTGGGGGAATAAAAAAATGCCACCTTGTCAATCGAAGTTTTCCAGTTTCTTAAAAAGCTTCGGCTTTACAACGATTGGTCGGTCAAGGTGTTGCCCACTCCGTCTCTCTGCTCAGAAGGTCCATTGCCCCGACATATCAGTCTCCTCCTGTACAGATTTGTTCCCGTTGTAAGGCAACGGTCATCACGAAAGTGTGGAGAGAAGTTTTTGAAACTGTCATCCTCGCAATCGCCGCAACTGCCAATCTCGGCGCTCTATCCATTAGGCGCACGAATCGATCTCATCTTTGGCCGCCCCACGGCACAGCCCGAATCTCTGCCGCCGGACCGCACTCCGTGACGCTTGTCATTTCGTGCGGAAGAACATTTCACTTTAGTGGGGAACAACAGTCGGTCGTAATTATGATCATTTTAATTCAAAGGGTGCCCTTAATTTGATCCCAGAATACCAAGCGTGTTAAAGATGAATGACTCAGTGCGAGGTAATGAGGGAGAGAATGACTCGAGGGACAAGATGGAGGACTCGAGAGAGAGGCCCTTTGAAACAGGACGGGTCTTCCGCAGGGACTTAGAAGCAGAGGTCGCAACCGGGTACCCGATACCCGCACCCTACCCGATACCCGGCTACCCGTACCCGGCCGGGTAGCCGGGTATCGGGTATCCGTTTGCGACCCTGGTGCGGCCGGGTACGCGTAGACCGTGAGTCACAGGTGAGTCACCGTTTGTCGCTCATTTCCCAACGTCTTGTCTCTTCTCACAATTCAAGTTCCTAGAATCAACCCACCCGCGCCTGCAACATGGCTTCGTCCCAGAGGTCACAATCGGATACCCGATACCCGTACCCTACCCGTACCCGTACTCTACCCGTACCGGGGTACGGGTACGGCCGGGTACGGGTACCCGTTTGCGACCCTGGTGCGGCCGGGTACGAGTAGGGAATCAAAACCCGTTTGCGACCTCTGCTTAGAAGGTCTCCATTGACTCTTTTTGAGCTCCGAGGGCACACTCGGGGCGCCGTGCAGACACAAAATCTCGATCGCTACAGATTCCGAGTCGTCCAACGGCAAGCGCCTCGTGACGGTGAACGTGTATGTGTGTTGAACTGCTTTAGCAACGCACGTAGCACGCCATGCTCATCGGAAGTACGGCGGGGGGGGAGGGTGTGAGGACAACAAACTAAACACAAGAAGCAGTTCAACATCTACACGTGATGACGACGATGGCGGTGGTGATGGTGGTTTGGTGTCTCCCTGTTGCCAGGATCCGTGTGCAAAACAAGCTGCCTGATCCCACACAGCGACTCCGTTTTGCTCCCTGAGAATGTCACCGTCCCGGAGAAGATCACCGCCCCGTCGCTGCCGCACTGGTGGACACTCCCCACCAAAGTTGAGGTCGGTCCTTTCTTGAAGCCGCGCGTGAGGATTTGCGTGCGGTGGGCACCCCCTCCCCCCCTCAACCTTTTCCCGTTCCGATGGCGTACGCACGTGTCACGTGTGCGCCATCGGTTCTTTACAATTCCATTCTGTGGACGCGTGTGTGATTCCGCTCCGATGACGTTCGTACACGTCAAGCCATGCGGGCGCGTGGGGCACGGTTTTGCGCCAGCTATCGCAGAGTGAGTTTGTGTCGCTACAGTTCTCTGCATTGTGTTAAAAAACAGTGGCGCTATAACTCTCCAAATACCATTAACACTGAACCGCTCGCATGTTCTGAGATTGGGCGGTGAATGGGACTCCACCACCCTGCAACTTGGAGACATCTCAGACACGGGAACAGGTTAAATGCCTCAGCAGCTGCAAGCGCCTTGCGTCACTCACACCTCGTCTCAACAATCCCAGTGCCTGCTGCTGCAGGTTTACGCGCGAGTCTGCCAGCGCGGCAGTGGTGTTGCGATATGGTTTTTCTCGATGAAGTACATTGTGAGAAGTTTCATGTGCCAGTGCACACACAACCTCTGTTTTGCGTGACCTCACGGGGGATCTTGAGGGTCCACTGCGAAACAAACGGTGCCATCTTCCTTCGGTCGGTAAAAACCCCCGTGATTAACCAGGGCGGTCCATGGGCTTGAAGCGCGAAAATCTGCAAGCAACGGAAAATGCGCTGCTGGTGCTGCTGAGCCATGTCACCTTGTGTTGACATTGCGAGGATGTTTTTTTCGTCTGCATTCTTGAAACCAAGCTTTCTTGATTTGTTTTACAGTTGGCTTTAGACGGCTGCAGCGTTGGTTTAAATCACGGCGCGCTCCAGTTATGTGTCGGTATGAAGGTGTGTTCACGTTTTCATTGCACGCCTGCATCTCCGTTATGAAGGGGAGGATAAATGGTTTTAAACCAAACGAAAGTCGCACAAGTTGAGTTCTACACTTTTGTGACAACGTGCGACAGCAGTCGCTTCCACGGTGCATCGACTGATCCTCTATTAATATCGATTCTGCGAAATCCGCTTTCGAGGGCCGTTCTCTCAAGCGCACCTGCGATAAACGCCGTTGGCTACGTACGACGTGAAACAAGTTGAACATCCACACGAGACCCGCTTAAAGCCGTGCGGTGGTAGCGGCAGCAATGGCGTCGTCACCAGCAGTTGCAGAACGCGGCAAACAACATCCGTATGCAGCGACACACTCGGAGAGACAGGGAAGTAGGAGGCACTCTGTTTATTAGCAGCCTTCACGAGCTACAAGGGGCAACAACAACAACAACAACACACCCCCAGTCAGGATGGCCGGCAGACCGCCGGACTGACGACGCCCGAGAAGGTGAAGACATCGACGAAGACTCCATCAGCACGACGGGGGGATCCCACTCCAAGCGACAGCCCCGAGCTTCCGTTCTGGGTCCACTTTTATCCTCCCGGCCACGCCCCCCTTCTAGAACGTACCAGCGGGTTCCCGGGCTCACCTCACGTGCCCCCCCCCCCCCCTGTCACCTTTCCCCGACACCCCTCTCTCTGACTTGTCACGTGACCTGCCGACAGGCAGGGCTGCTGTTGCTGCTGCTGCAACTGCAGATTCTCCCCCTTCTCTGGCAGCAACCCGCGCTGTGCTGCGTAGTGACCCGTTCCATGTCAATGCACTTTTCTAAATACATTAACGCCCCCTGCATGCACCCCCCCCCACCGCCTCGGGTCCCTCTAACTGTAGGCGCACAGTGATTGCATCACCTTTCTCTATTCAAGACGGGAAACAGGTTGGAATGTTGAGACGATGCGCAAACGACGAGCTCGATTGCGAACGTGGCGGGGCGTTTGCTCTCCCAACACGCAACTGGACGGGGGGGCTGAAGCAGTGACAAGTTGGCACGTGACGTTCGCGTGACAAACCTTACCGATCGTCCGCGTGGGGCGGATGTGGGGTGCACAACACACATTGTGGCATTTTACCAAGCCAAAGGAGGTTTTTTTTAAATCACGAGTAGTAAATGATTCGATACGGAAATGTTCTTGTGAATCGACAGGAGATCGTCTGCACGGGGAAGAAGATGTGGCACCCCCCACCACGTGCCATCTACTGCTTCCAAGATTGTGAGGTAAGAACCCTTTGTGTGTACGTACCACCTACGTATGTTGAACTACTTTCCTTTGCTCGCAACTCTAACACAAAACAACTTTAAGGGCCGAGCTTCCAAGTGTTGCCAGCCATTTGAAGTAAAGTACGATGCTCCGTTTTCACCTTGCACGTGAACTGAAGCAAATATTCAAACAGCTTGAAATATATCGTTTGTGTGTATATGCAGTACACATGTTAGTGGGAGTGGTAGTGTAGTGTGTGTATATGCAGTACACAGGTTAGTGGGAGTGTAGTGTAGTGTGTGTATACAGTACACAGGTAGTGGGAGTGTAGTGTAGTGTGTGTATACAGTACACAGGTAGTGGGAGTGGTAGTGTAGTGTGTGTATATGCAGCACACATGTTAGTGGGAGTGGTAGTGTAGTGTGTGTATATGCAGTACACAGGTTAGTGGGAGTGTAGTGTAGTGTGTGTATACAGTACACAGGGTAGTGGAGTGGTAGTGTAGTGTGTGTATGCAGTACACATGTTAGTGGGAGTGGTAGTGTAGTGTGTGTATACAGTACACATGGTTAGTGGTAGTGTAGTGTGTGTGTACAGTACACACGTTAGTGGTAGTGTAGTGTGTGTACAGTACACACGTTAGTGGGAGTGTAGTGTGTGTATACAGTACACAGGGTAGTGGGAGTGGTAGTGTAGTGTGTGTATACAGTACACAGGGTAGTGGGGAGTGGTAGTGTGTGTGTGTATACAGTACACAGGTTAGTGGTGTGTGTGTGTATACAGTACACAGGGTAGTGGTGTGTGTGTGTGTATACAGTACACAGGGTAGTGGTAGTGTAGTGGGTGTGTGTGTATACAGTACACAGGGTAGTGGTAGTGTAGTGTGTGTATACAGTACACAGGGTAGTGGTAGTGTAGTATGTGTATACAGTACACAGGTTAGTGGGAGTGGTAGTGTAGTGTGTGTATACAGTACACATGTTAGTGGGGAGTGGTAGTGTGTATACAGTACACAGGTTAGTGGGGAGTGGTAGTGTAGTGTGTGTGTACAGTACACATGTTAGTGGGAGTTGGTAGTGTAGTGTGTGTGTACAGTACACAGGGTAGTGGGAGTGGTAGTGTAGTGTGTGTATACAGTACACAGGTTAGTGGGGAGTGGTAGTGTAGTGTGTGTATACAGTACACATGTTAGTGGTAGTGTAGTGTGTGTATACAGTATACAGGTTAGTGGGAGTGGTAGTGTAGTGTGTGTATACAGTACACATGTTAGTGGTAGTGTAGTGTGTGTACAGTACACAGGTTAGTGGTAGTGTAGTGGTGTGTGTA
Organism: Callorhinchus milii; assembly: GCF_018977255.1. Lineage (NCBI taxonomy): Eukaryota > Metazoa > Chordata > Chondrichthyes > Chimaeriformes > Callorhinchidae > Callorhinchus > Callorhinchus milii. The sequence goes on along the minus strand of NW_024705408.1, from coordinate 13,157 downwards.
CAGTACACACGTTAGTGGTAGTGTAGTGTGTGTACAGTACACACGTTAGTGGGAGTGTAGTGTGTGTATACAGTACACAGGTTAGTGGGGAGTGGTAGTGTAGTGGTGTGTATACAGTACACATGTTAGTGGTAGTGTAGTGTGTGTATACAGTACACAGGTTAGTGGGAGTGGTAGTGTAGTGTGTGTATACAGTACACAGGTTAGTGGGAGTGTTAGTGTAGTGTGTGTGTACAGTACACAGGTTAGTGGTAGTGTAGTGTGTGTGTACAGTACACAGGGTAGTGGGAGTGGTAGTGTAGTGTGTGTACAGTACACAGGGTAGTGGGAGTGGTAGTGTGTGTATACAGTACACAGGGTAGTGGGAGTGGTAGTGTGTGTATACAGTACACAGGGTAGTGGGAGTGGTAGTGTAGTGTGTATACAGTACACACGTTAGTGGGAGTGTAGTGTGTGTATACAGTACACAGGGTAGTGGGAGTGTAGTGTGTGTATACAGTACACAGGGTAGTGGTAGTGGTAGTGTGTGTATACAGTACACAGGTTAGTGGTAGTGTAGTGTGTGTATACAGTACACAGGGTAGTGGGAGTGGTAGTGTAGTGTGTGTATACAGTACACAGGTTAGTGGGAGTGGTAGTGTAGTGTGTGTATACAGTACACAGGGTAGTGGGAGTGGTAGTGTAGTGTGTGTATACAGTACATAGGGTAGTGGAGTGTAGTGTGTGTACAGTACACAGGTTAGTGGAGTGGTAGTGTAGTGTGTGTATACAGTACACAGGGTAGTGGTAGTGTAGTAAGTGGTATACAGTACACAGGTTAGTGGGAGTGGTAGTGTAGTGTGTGTATACAGTACACAGGTTAGTGGTAGTGTAGTGTGTGTATACAGTACACAGGGTAGTGGGAGTGGTAGTGTAGTGTGTGTATACAGTACACATATTAGTGGTAGTGTAGTGTGTGTACAGTACACAGGTTAGTGGTAGTGTAGTGTGTGTGTACAGTACACAGGTTAGTGGGGAGTGGTAGTGTAGTGTGTATACAGTACACATGTTAGTGGGGAGTTGTAGTGTATGGTGTGTGTACAGTACACAGGTTAGTGGGAGTGGTAGTGTAGTGTGTGTATACAGTACACAGGTTAGTGGTAGTGTAGTGTGTGTATACAGTATAACAGGTTAGTGGGGAGTGGTAGTGTAGTGTGTGTATACAGTACACAGGTTAGTGGGAGTGGTAGTGTAGTGTGTGTATACAGTACACATGTTAGTGGGGAGTGGTAGTGTGTATACAGTACACAGGTTAGTGGGGAGTGGTAGTGTAGTGTGTGTGTACAGTACACATGTTAGTGGGAGTGGTAGTGTAGTGTGTGTGTACAGTACACAGGGTAGTGGGAGTGGTAGTGTAGTGTGTGTATACAGTACACAGGTTAGTGGGGAGTGGTAGTGTAGTGTGTGTATACAGTACACATGTTAGTGGTAGTGTAGTGTGTGTATACAGTATACAGGTTAGTGGGGAGTGGTAGTGTAGTGTGTGTATACAGTACACATGTTAGTGGTAGTGTAGTGTGTGTATACAGTACACAGGTTAGTGGGGAGTGGTAGTGTAGTGTGTGTATACAGTACACATGTTAGTGGTAGTGTAGTGTGTGTATACAGTACACAGGTTAGTGGGAGTGGTAGTGTAGTGTGTGTATACAGTACACAGGTTAGTGGGGAGTGGTAGTGTAGTGTGTGTACAGTACACAGGTTAGTGGTAGTGTAGTGTGTGTGTACAGTACACAGGTAGTGGAGTGGTAGTGTAGTGTGTGTACAGTACACAGGTAGTGGGAGTGGTAGTGTGTGTATACAGTACACAGGGTAGTGGGAGTGGTAGTGTGTGTATACAGTACACAGGTTAGTGGGAGTGGTAGTGTAGTGTGTATACAGTACACAGTTAGTGGGAGTGTAGTGTGTGTATACAGTACACAGGTAGTGGGAGTGTAGTGTGTGTATACAGTACACAGGTAGTGGTAGTGGTAGTGTGTGTATACAGTACACAGGTTAGTGGTAGTGTAGTGTGTGTATACAGTACACAGGGTAGTGGGAGTGGTAGTGTAGTGTGTGTATACAGTACACAGGTTAGTGGGAGTGGTAGTGTAGTGTGTGTATACAGTACACAGGTTGGGAGTGGTAGTGTAGTGTGTGTATACAGTACATGGTTAGTGGGAGTGTAGTGTGTGTACAGTACACAGGTTAGTGGGAGTGGTAGTGTAGTGTGTGTATACAGTACACAGGGTAGTGGTAGTGTAGTGGTGTATACAGTACACAGGTTAGTGGGAGTGGTAGTGTAGTGTGTGTATACAGTACACAGGTTAGTGGTAGTGTAGTGTGTGTATACAGTACACAGGTAGTGGGAGTGGTAGTGTAGTGTGTGTATACAGTACACATTAGTGGGGAGTGTAGTGTGTGTGTATACAGTACACATGTTAGTGGGTAGTGTAGTGTGTGTACAGTACACAGGTTAGTGGTAGTGTAGTGGTGTGTGTACAGTACACAGGTTAGTGGGGAGTGGTAGTGTAGTGTGTATACAGTACACTGTTAGTGGGGAGTTGTAGTGTAGTGGTGTGTGTACAGTACACAGGTTAGTGGGGAGTGGTAGTGTAGTGTGTGTATACAGTACACAGGTTAGTGGTAGTGTAGTGTGTGTATACAGTACACAGGTTAGTGGGGAGTGGTAGTGTAGTGTGTGTATACAGTACACAGGTTAGTGGGAGTGGTAGTGTAGTGTGTGTATACAGTACACATGTTAGTGGGAGTGGTAGTGTGGTATACAGTACACAGGTTAGTGGGAGTGGTAGTGTAGTGTGTGTGTACAGTACACAGTTAGTGGGGAGTGGTAGTGTAGTGTGTGTGTACACAGGTAGTGGGAGTGGTAGTGTAGTGTGTGTATACAGTACACAGGTTAGTGGGGGTGGTAGTGTAGTGTGTGTATACAGTACACATGTTAGTGGTAGTGTAGTGTGTGTATACAGTATACCAGTTAGTGGGAGTGGTAGTGTAGTGTGTGTATACAGTACACATGTTAGTGGTAGTGTAGTGTGTGTATACAGTACACAGGTTAGTGGGAGTGGTAGTGTAGTGTGTGTATACAGTACACATGTAGGTGGTAGTGTAGTGTGTGTATACAGTACAACGGTTAGTGGGAGTGGTAGTGTAGTGTGTGTATACAGTACACATGTTAGTGGTAGTGTAGTGTGTGTATACAGTACACAGGTTAGTGGGAGTGGTAGTGTAGTGTGTGTATACAGTAACATGTTAGTGGTAGTGTAGTGTGTGTATACAGTACACAGGTTAGTGGGGAGTGGTAGTGTAGTGTGTGTATACAGTACACATGTTAGTGGTAGTGTAGTGTGTGTACAGTACACAGGTTAGTGGTAGTGTAGTGGTGTGTGTACAGTACACAGGTTAGTGGGGAGTGGTAGTGTAGTGTGTATACAGTACACACATGTTAGTGGGAGTTGTAGTGTAGTGGTGTGTGTACAGTACACAGGTTAGTGGGGAGTGGTAGTGTAGTGTGTGTATACAGTACACAGGTTAGTGGTAGTGTAGTGTGTGTATACAGTATACAGGTTAGTGGGGAGTGGTAGTGTAGTGTGTGTATACAGTACACAGGTTAGTGGTAGTGTAGTGTGTGTATACAGTACACAGGTTAGTGGGGAGTGGTAGTGTAGTGTGTGTATACAGTACACAGGTTAGTGGTAGTGTAGTGTGTATACAGTACACAGGTTAGTGGGGAGTGGTAGTGTAGTGGTGTGTATACAGTACACATGTTAGTGGTAGTGTAGTGTGTGTATACAGTACACAGGTTAGTGGGGAGTGTAGTTGTGGTGTGTATACAGTACACAGGTTAGTGGGAGTGGTAGTGTAGTGTGTGTATACAGTACACAGGTTAGTGGGGAGTGGTAGTGTAGTGGTGTGTGTACAGTACACAGGTTAGTGGGAGTGGTAGTGTAGTGTGTGTATACCGTACACAGGTTAGTGGTAGTGTAGTGTGTGTATACAGTACACAGGTTAGTGGTAGTGTAGTGTGTGTATACAGTACACACGTTAGTGGGAGTGTAGTGTGTGTATACAGTACACACGTTAGTGGGAGTGGTAGTGTAGTGTGTGTATACAGTACACAGGGTAGTGGGAGTGGTAGTGTAGTGTGTGTATACAGTACACAGGTTAGTGGGAGTGGCAGTGTAGTGTGTGTGTACAGTACACAGGTTAGTGGGAGTGGTAGTGTAGTGTGTGTATACAGTACACAGGTTAGTGGTAGTGTAGTGTGTGTATACAGTACACACGTTAGTGGGAGTGTAGTGTGTGTATACAGTACACACGTTAGTGGGAGTGGTAGTGTAGTGTGTGTATACAGTACACAGGGTAGTGGGAGTGGTAGTGTAGTGTGTGTATACAGTACACAGGTTAGTGGGAGTGGTAGTGTAGTGTGTGTATACAGTACACACGTTAGTGGGAGTGTAGTGTGTGTATACAGTACACACGTTAGTGGGAGTGGTAGTGTAGTGTGTGTATACAGTACACAGGGTAGTGGGAGTGGTAGTGTAGTGTGTGTATACAGTACACAGGTTAGTGGGAGTGGTAGTGTAGTGTGTGTATACAGTACACAGGGTAGTGGGAGTGGTAGTGTAGTGTGTGTATACAGTACACACGTTAGTGGTAGTGTGTGTATACAGTACACACGTTAGTGGGAGTGGTAGTGTAGTGTGTGTGTACAGTACACAGGTTAGTGGGGAGTGGTAGTGTAGTGTGTGTACAGTACACAGGTTAGTGGGAGTGGTAGTGTAGTGTGTGTATACAGTACACAGGGTAGTGGGGATTGGTAGTGTGGTGTGTGTATACAGTACACACGTTAGTGGTAGTGTAGTGTGTATACAGTACACACGTTAGTGGTAGTGTAGTGTGTGTATACAGTACACACGTTAGTGGGAGTGTAGTGTGTGTATACAGTACACACGTTAGTGGGGAGTGGTAGTGTAGTGGTTTGCGTGCTGCGCTACGAACCCCCAAATTCGATTCCCGCTCACGGCCAACACCAGCAATGACCATCTGAACTGGTTCCGAGCCTTATCTAGGTCGACTCGTCCTCAAATGAGTTACCTGGTGTAGCGGTGTGTAAACATCGCCACTGGGGAGACAAAGGCGGCCGGGCGTGGTGCTGGCCACCCACCCCCTCGTGTGTCGTGCCGGCCTTCATAGGTGCTGCTACTCGCTAACAGCACTTGCCCGACTGTTTGTTCGGGGGATCTTTGTCTCTTTTTCTCGAGGTGAAGATGAAACCTTGCAATGTCTTGCTAACGCCACCGCTGCTGGCAGAATGGCCTCCACTCTGGAGAGCCCCTTTAGAGGGTGTCTTGGCCTATTCTTCCAATGCCAGCCAGGCGTCTTGTTACGAGTTGGGAGTTGGCCCACACTTTATTCCATAACACGTGGGATGGACGGAGGTGGGCCGGGGGGGGGGATTTAAGAAATTCGAACCAATATTTAAGCTGTGCTAACCATTGCAACACGGAGCATATAATATATGTACGGTGATAATTATAAAATAGCACTTGCTGCGTCTGGCTTTCATTAACAACACAATGTGTGTAGGCCCGTCAGGTCACTGCATGCGTCATGAGTTTAAGAATCAACATCATTTGATGAACTGACATAATTGTTCCCACTCCTTCCAGAGACTCAGGGTTGCTCTGCTGTAAAACAAAAGGCGCATCTGTATCATCGTTACCGTGCGTGATTTGTACGTGGGCTGTGTGTGCACGTGTGCGGTCTTCAGTTATGGGTCGGCGATGGGTACTGTGACCCGGTAAACAACAACGCCTACTGCCACTACGACGGAGGGGATTGTTGCGTGTCCACATCCGCCTTCAAACAGGTGGCCAAGTCGCACGCCCACGCTGCACTCGCACACATGGTCAGGTCGCACTCTCTACACACAAAGCGCTTGACACAAATGACGACCCACAATGCCTTGCTGATCTCGTCAAGGAGCATCGACCATTACGCAAACCGCGGTCTTCCTCGCGGGAGCTTTTGGCAATTAGACATGCGCTTCTACGACCGTCTGGGACTCTCTTCCTCACGATCTTAGGAAGTGACTTTAGCAAAGCACTTTTAAATCTAGGTCCAAATACTCGTTTCTTTAAAACTGCATTTTGCGTTTAATTTGGCACCGTTTTCCTCACACTCGAAGAGTTAATCGATTGTACGTGTCTGTGTGGTGTTGGTGTGCCTTTTTGTGTGTGCGTGCAGGTGATCACCGTTCCAGCCAGTTGTGACCGCAAGAAGGAGTGTGCCTGCCGTGATCCCAGCGCCAAAGAGAATGCACAGAAGCGGTGGGCGACGCGCCCACCGCTTCCCCCATAGAGGGGACAACAGGGAGCTGCTGCTGCAGGTAAAAGCTTTTCTCTGCACTTCGCATCATCATCATCACTACACTCTCTCTCTATCACTGGGTACGACTATTGTTGTTGGATTCCCGTTGTACGGATTAGACTTCATACTCGATTTAGTCAAGCCCGTGGTGCGTGCTTGTGAATAAGCCGAGCGGCGTGTTGCTGTAGTACGGCGGGTTGGAGTGCGGCGCTGTGCTCCGAGCCTGGCAGCCCGAGTTCGACTCCAGGCCACGGCGAGCATTAGTTGTGAGTGACGTCAGAACCGCTCCTGCTTTCCCCACCAATCACCAAACACAACCCTCACTCGGCATCGTGGCCAAGTATGATCCTGGATCCCCCCGTGAGCCCATACGGCGTGGCGAGGCCGTCACCCATTGGTGCAGTGAGAGTGTGGCCGTAATTGATTTTATAAGTTGGCTATAACCGAGCCCCTATTCCAAAACAGAATTGTTTTCACAGCCACTCCTGGAATATAAAGCTGCGATTCACGCGTTGTGTTTATAGCGGCGTCCCGTTGTGTTTCCGAGTACCGTGAGCAATGCACGACTAGGCGACGTGTCCTCGGAGCATTGATTGGAAGTCCTTCATATGCACACGCGTGGATGTGGAGTGCGGGGGAGCGGTGGCACAGTGGTTAGCGCACTGCGCTAGGTCGCCCGGGCACCCGAGTTCGATTACCGCTCGAGGTCGACACCGGTGACGATTATCTGAACCGGTTCCGGGCATCCCCTAGGCCGACTCGGCCTTCAATGAGCACCTGGTGCATTGTGTAAACATCGCCACCAGGCTGTGGTGCTGGCCACCCAAACCACCCCTGGAGTGCCGTGCCGGCCTTCATTGGCCACGACAGGGAAACTTTGTCTTGACTTTGTATTGTGTATCCAGTATATCCACATATACATCAATATATGTATACAATTAGATTGCAATCTCTACATTACAACCAACATTTGTTTTGACAGTATCATCATGCGATATACATCCGAGTTCAAATGAAGATCGTCCCATTCTGATTTAGTTGTGATGAACAGGAACTGCGAGCGCAGAACCCACGTGCACGTTGTTCAGCACAAGGCCACGTGGCTGGAGAGTCCTTGTGACTGTTGTAGCGCTACTCACGACTCCGCGGCAGGTTGCTGTTAGGGGCTCACGCCACGTTTATTAAGGGCTCACGCCGAACCAAAACCCCCGAGATGATAACTCCCCAGGGGACAGGGGACTGGGATTATTCCCATCATCATTACATTCCTCGTAACAAGCGATGTTCGGGGGGTGGTGGTGGTGGTATATTTGTGGGGGACATCAGCACTGTTGTGCTAGCTGGTGTGTGGCTTCCAAGTGGATGGTGGGTTGCCAACAACTTGTCCTGGCTTGTTCAGAATCGTCTGCTTTTGAGGTAGCTGTTGCTGAGAGAGATGTGTGACTCTTTGCGGGACGTTGAAAGCCTTAATTCTAGATTTGAAGCTTTCGTGACTGCAAGGATTCATATTCTTAGGTTTTTTCGGTAAAGTCACCATGTAGGTAAAACATTAAAATTAATAAAAGTTAAATAAAATAGAAGGGCCTATTTAATGAGCCTAAAGGGCTCATCGTTGGTCTTGCACTAACTGGCTTATCCACTTCCCTGCCGGTTTCCGCGTCCTTCTAGTGCTCTCGATCCCAATGATGTGGAGACATCAAGCATGTTTCTAGCGCAGGTCCATGTATGTGACCGCGACCTTCACGACATTAAACTAACTTTTGTACCGTGTTGCGGGCGCCCGTGAGGATTGATATAATTGCTATGCGACCCCCTCCGGGTGGTACACCTGCGGCTCATCCGTTCATATCGAGATAGTAGTGAGCCCTCACTAAAAAGTACTGAAATATCTGAAAGTTCGGTACGTGTACTTAAGTTATCTTATGAAGCGATAATTGCCACGACTCCACTAGTGTTCGCTTGACCACCTATCATTCTGTAAACGGTGGGATAACCAAAGACGGACAACACCGCATCGAACACCCTGCAACGTATGTAAACGTCCACTATGAGTCGACTAATCATCCTGGAACTATTCATTTACGGGCCCGCCCCGTCCGAAATGGGTTGCCAAAATGAATCTGGGTTGCCATGGATCACCTGGGATTAAGCATGCAATCACGTCATTGATAACGTGGGTCCCATGCTTAATCAATCCGCGGAACCTGTACTGTCTGACCGTAGGTAGACGAACCTTGTGATACTCGACGAAATAGATGGGGCAGAGTTGATGCTTACTGGGAGCAAGTCCGGTGCGGACAAAAACGTCGGAAGCTAGTATGCCAGTTCGGCGTTGATGTGTTGCCCGGTAGCGCGTCTGTGTAGCCCTAGTTTCTCAGCTTAAGCCCTATAATCGGCCAACTTGAAATTATCGACATATATTAGGGTTGGAATATAGAACTGCACTTGCATGAGTTGCTTTTTTGGAACCAGCTTAGTACTGAAAAGATGTCATCTCATACGTCATGAAAGGCCGTAAAGTGGAACTTGTAATGTGAAGTTCCACTACCCAATCTTTATCTTCAT
>NW_024705408.1:0-4157 GCF_018977255.1 Callorhinchus milii | reverse complement strand
CTAAAGCTCATGAAAGCCACTCCACTTGCATGGTTAGGCAGGATGTGGCAGCCATTTTATAACGAGATGATTTTGGTTATATTCTTCATTGTATTATTTTGTGGTTTTCTTGCTGACTGACTGTTTTGTTCGTGTTTCCCTCGGCAGGTGCAGAAATATTTGGTGCTATTTAATGTATTGCAATGTATTGCAATGTGCGTAAATGTTTACGTTTCAAATGTCTGCGGAGTGCTTCTCGGGCCTTTAAGTTTAGCAATGAGATGTTGTTTGAAAGCCCCGAGAGGCAATGTTTTCATTAATACATTGCGTAACATGCATTTTCTCAATTAATTCTGTCGGTTAAAGGGCAAAACATTATGGAAAATGTATTTAGATGATTTAAGCGCTTCCATTTTTGTAAGATGAGCGGCTGAATGAATGAAAATGAATTTTTTGCCAAAGTTGAAATTAAAACTTGAGCGAGCCAGCACACCTTGGCAGATGCAAACATCAACGACTCCTCTAAAGATGCAAACATCCCCCTGTGTGTCTGCACGCTATTAGAGATGGAATAAATGCCCGACCCCTTACATGTTTTCTTCTTGTTGTAGTATTTAGGTCTATATTGTTTTGTTGCCATTGCCAAGTTGAAACACGGTACGTTGTGAAACCGTGCAGACCACACGCAAGCAGGGAAATGTTTGCGAAAAAAGCCTTTCGCGAAAACTGCCAAGTCTAAATCGGTGCTAGAAACCAGTTATCACAATTCCACGTGTTTTGTTTGCCGAGAAGAAGAAGAAAATGGACTAAGATGCGGGGGGAGGAGGGGAAAATCGTCGGAAATTGTACATATCAATGATGCCTTGTGGTGTCGGTGCGATGGGGCCATCTGTGTGTCAGTCTGTCTCTTGAGATGCACGTCCTAGCAACATTTCTCACTTCCTGAAGATTTGTGGCCAGATTTCAAGACTGTTTTTGCCAGTTATTATTATTTTAAATCTCTAACCCTCTCCTCATCCAAAGTGTCAAGTCCAGAGTCTTGGATATTTCGCAAACCCCCTCCCCCGCCCCTTTTATCACTTGGCATAATACAATGTGAGCAAATGTCAATGTCTGGTTCTGCTGTTATCCTTTGACATTTTAATAAAAACGGCATGCACTTCATTGGCGTTGTGTTACCTTTATAATGCACGATTGGTTGGATTTTCTAGGAACTTTAGCATTGACACTCAAGGAAACGACTGCCATTCACTGCAAAGCGGTGGTGGTATCGCCGCGGTCATCGCCCAGCAAAGGCCAGACTCCTCGCGAGGTGATCAAGGACATGTCACCAAGAGACGACAGCACGCGTCGAGTGGGTGTGTCTGCCACTACGAGTGTAGTGTTCTTGCAGGGAGACAGAGTCTTCGTAGAGGCAACACATGAACACACACACACGCACATGTGTACACACACATGTGTACACACACTCATCATGAGTACACACACTAATGTACACACACGTGTACATACACACACATGTGTACACACACACTCATAATGTGTACACACACTCATGTACACACCGACACATGTACACAGAACAACAACAACAACCGCCATTAAGTGGTGGTGACGTCACCACGACGCTTGTGCCAGGCCAAGTGCACCTTGATGCCACGTGAAGTGTCGAACGCCCGCTGGCAGGAGGTCACGGGGCAGACCCAGGTGCCACGGGTCGACTGACCGAGATGACCGAGATGACTGGCTGATGCACCACCTGTACCCCCTACTGTATTAACTTGCTGTGGTTTAGCCACCCGGCGCTCCGCTCGTTGTTGTTGGAGGGCGACTGCCTCCAACTGCCCAGTAGCGTCCTTCACGAGCCTCCTCCACAGAAGGCCGATCTTGACACCGCTGGTACCAGTCATCGGCAAGTCCACTCAGCTCCACGTCCTCCTGTACCACATCACTCCATCTCTTCTCTAGCCCGTGCTGCGCCCGTTTAGCCCCCTCGATCCGGCCGAACAAAAGCTGTTTAGGTATGCGGTGGCTGGGCATGCGGGCTACATGACCCAGCCAACGCAGCCTTGCCTGCCGGAGGAGCTCACCGATGGGACTTTGCCCAGATCTTTCAAGGATTTGTGAGCTCCTCACACAATCCAGCCTGGTTAAACCCAGGATGGATCGTAGGCAGGCCAGCCTAAATGTTTCTAACCAGGCTAGGGGGGTCCACGTTTCGCAAGCGTAGAGAAGGGAGGGAATGACCGTGGCCGAGAAGACTTGAAGCTTCACGCACACACACACCATCACACACTCTCACCCACACACCATCACACACACACAAATGCAGGCGGAGAGCGAACGCCACTCAACACAGTCGGGAATCTAACCCAGAGAGGTTTCCGTGTAGGGCGTGAGCTTTACTTCTTACTTTATATTGTACCACAGCGTGTGTGAGACACCGCTGAGCTGCTGTGCAGTAGTAGTAGCACACAGAGACACACACAGACACACAAAGACACACAGAGACCCACAGAGACACACAGAGACACACACAGAGACACAGAAACACACAGACATACAGACACAGAGACACACACACACAGAAACACACAGACACACAGACACACAGAGACACACATAGAGACACACAGACACACAGAGACACACAGAGACACACAGAGACCCACAGAGAGACACAGAGACACACAGAGACACACAAAGACCCACAGAGACACACAGAGACTCAGAGACACACATAGACACACAGAGAGACACAGAGACACACAGAGACCCACAGAGACACACAGAGACCCAGAGAGACCCACAGAGACACACAGAGACCCACAGAGACACACAGAGACACAGAGACACGCAGAGTGGTGGTGTGTGTCTCTGTGTGTGGTGTGGTGTGTGTGTGTGTGGTGTGTGTCTATCTGTGTGTGGTGTGTGTCTGTGTGTTGTGTGGTGTGTGTATATCTGTGTGTGGTGTGTGTCTGTGTGCGGTGTGTGTCTGTGCGTGTGGTGTGTGTATTTCTGTGTGTGGTGTGTGTGTGACTGTGTGTGTCTCTGTGTGTGGTGTGTGTCTGTGTGTGTGGTGTGTGTGTGTGGTGTGTGTGTGTTGGTGTGACTGTGTGTGTGACTGTGTGTGGTGTGTGTGTGGTGTGTGTGTGATTGTGTCTGTGGTGTGTGTGTGGTGTGTGGTGTGTGTGTGGTGGTGTGTGTGTGTGATTGTGTCTGTGGTGTGTGTGTGTGGTGTGTCTGTGTGTGGTGTGTGTGTGTGTGTGTGATCCTGTGTGTGTGGTGTGTGTGTGTGTGGTGTGTGTGACTGTGTGTGTGACTGTGTGTGGTGTGTGTCTCTGTGTGTGTTTGTGTGTGTGTGTGGTGTGTGTGTGATTGTGTCTGTGGTGTGTGTGTGATTGTGTCTGTGGTGTGTGTGTGTGTCTGTGGTGTATGTGTGGTGTGTGTGTCTCTGTGTGTGGTGTGTGTGTGTGGTGTGTGTGTTTGTGACTGTGTGGTGTGTGTGTGACTGTGTAGTGGTGTGTGGTGTGTGTGTGTGTGGTGTGTGTGTGGTGTGTGTGTGTGGTGTGTGTGTGGTGTGTGTGGTGTGTGGGTGTGTGGTGTGTGTGTGTGGTGTGTGGTGTGTGTGGGGTGTGTTTGTGACTGTGTGTGGTGTGTGTGTGTGTGTGTGTGTGTGTGTGTGTGTGTGTTGTGTGTGTGTGTGTTGTGTGTGTGTGTGTCTGTGGTGTGTGTGTGTGTGTGTGTGTGTGTGTGTGTGTGTGTGTGGTGTGTGTGGGGTGTGTGTGTGACTGTGTGTGTGTGTGGTGTGTGTGTTGTGTGACTGTGTGTGTGGTGTGTGTGTCTGGTGTGGTGTGTGTGTGTCTGGTGTGTGTGTGTGTGTGTGTGTGTGTGTGTGGTGTGTGTTTGTGCCTGTGTGTGTGTTGTGTGTTGGTGTGTGTGTGTGTGTGTGTGTGTGGTGTGTGGTGTGTGTGTGTGTGGTGTGTGTTTGTGACTGTGTAGTGGTTAGCACTGCGCTGCGACCCGAGTTCGATTCCCGCTCACGGCCAACATCAGTGACGATTATCTGAACCTGTCCTGGGCCTCCCCTAGGTCGACTCAGCCTCAAATGACTTCGTTTTCTCGCTCTCTCCTCCTCAGGCCTCTGTGTGAACTCCCCAGGAGTTCGGAACGCCGTT
>NW_024705407.1:12500-47474 GCF_018977255.1 Callorhinchus milii | reverse complement strand
GAGATCGTGGGTTCGATCCCAACCCTGGTGCCTGCATATTTGAGCTTGCATATCTCTCTTGCCGTGGTCGCGTGGATTTTTTCTCCGGTTTGTCACTCCGCATTTAGAAACGTGCGTCTAGAGTGTTTGGCTGATAGAAATGTCCACACGACAAGCCACTTGGTGCAGCTGTCACTGGTGATGGGCAGGTCGCTCGGGAGAGAGTGCTACATAGTTCAGTGGGCCTCACCTAGTAGTCTAATAAAACAATTGTTCACAGTTTTTTTTAATATATAAGAGCTAAGTAATTTACGAGCTCATTTTTACAATGTTTGATCATTTTGGACCTTGACGTCGGCACAAATGGCCAACTGCATTTTTCCAAAAACGTCACGGAATCTTTAACTGATGAGCGCCCGTACGAACGACTGCCCCAACTTACGAACCGGCTTCCATCAAGTACTTAACACAATCACTATTGACAAAAAACACCAACTCGCTATCGCTAAATTAACCGCGTAACTATGTTGTTCTGTGAGTGCACGCACGCACACGCGCGCACGCGCACGAGTAGATGTAGCTCTCAAGGGCTTGAGTCACATCGCTGCAGACGTAGCAAGATCTGAAATCTCTGTAACCCTCAAAAACGCTAAGATGCCAGCTAGCAACATCAGCAAAGATGAGCGTTTTGAATTAGCTCAATTAAAAAAGAGGGATGACATTGTCATCCTCTCAGCCGACAAAGGCAATGCCACTGTCATCATGGACAAAATAGAATACAACAACAAAATTCAAGAACTACTAAACGATGGCAGCTATACAAAAATAAAAAGAGACCCCACCAACAGCCTCGTCTCCAAAACCAACAACATCATTTCTGCTTCAACCGCATTAATTGATCAGACCAAACAGTTCTCGTTGAAACCTTCTGCAGCCAGGCCACCAAGATTGTACGGCTTGCCAAAGATACATAAAGAAGATACACCTCTTCGTCCCATTGTCTCTACTATCAACTCCCCCACTTACAAACTGGCTCGTTTTTTGTCCGAAATCCTACGGCCTTTCACTGGAAAAACCACCTCTGCAGTACTAAACTCTACTGACCTGGTATCGACAATCAAGGGGATTGCCCTGTCCCCAGACGACCTGCTTGTCAGTTTTGATGTGGTTTCCTTGTTCACCAAGGTACCTGTGCCTGACACCATCGCAATCATTGAAGACTTGGTTCATCAAGGACTGAATGCTGGGGTACCCCCCCTGGTGAGACACTGCTTAACCAATACATACTTCACCTGGAATGGAACCTTCTACAAGCAAATTGAGGGCACCCCAATGGGCTCCCCCCTATCTCCGGTTGTAGCCAACATCTTCATGGAGAAATTTGAGACGGACGCCATCCAGACTGCCACTCTACGCCCGACCTTATGGAAGAGGTACGTAGACGACACTTTTGTCATCTGGCCACATGGCCGGCCTGCTCTAGACCAATTTCTCGACCACATCAATTCCATACACCCAGCCATCAGATTCACCATGGAAGTCGAAAATGATGGCAAGCTACCCTTTTTGGATGTCCTAATCAAAAGGAGACCTGATGGTTCAATGAGCCACTCTGTCTACAGGAAAGCCACCCACACGGATGCTTATCTAAAACCGGATTCCCACCACCATCCATCCCAGAAGAATTCCCTCATCAAGACTCTATATCATAGAGCCCAATGCATCTCCGACCATGAACACATTTCCAGTGAACTCAAACACGTACGCCAAGCTCTTAAGGCTAATGGTTACTCCGACTACACAATCCGCAAAGCCATCACTCCAACCATCAAGAAGGATCCTGTTGAGGAGCCTTTCAAGACCATCACCTTACCCTACATTGCTGGGGTCACAAAAAAGATCTCCAAAATCCTGATTAAACACAAGATCCAGGTCCGATTCAACACAGTACATAAAATCCGTGATCTGGTACCGTCTGTAAAAGATGTGGTTCCAGACATACAGTACCCTGGCGTCTACAAACTAAGTTGCCTCTGTGGTAGCAGTTACATTGGGGAAACCAAACGACATGTCTCGGACCGCATCCGTGAACATAAAGCTGACCTGAAACACGGTAGGACAAACACCTCAGCCGTGGCAGATCACTGTTACAACTCAGTGGGCTCACATGATATTGACTTCTCCAAGACAGAGGTTCTCTGCAAGCCATCTGGCTATCATGAGAGATTCGTTCATGAGGCGATCCACATATACAAACACAGAGACAATTTTAACCGAGAAGATGGATTCTGGCTTAGCAATCATTGGAAGGACGTAATAAACCATTTCGACACACATTAGGGTGGTAGAATAATACATAGTGTTATATTAAATGTATAAGATATAGGTTGGTTTACAGCAATACAGTATATAATTTAATGTTGGCAGTATATAGTACGGTATATGCTCGTGTGATCAATAGAATAAAGTTTAGATGGAAGCATATTATATAATTTTTACGACGTAGAATTGTAATGTATTACTTGCTGTTAGTAACTCAGCTTAGTGTAGAGTATAGTAAGTATACTGATGGTGCTATGCAGTTTATACTTTAGTTTTTTATGTAGTTTATACTTTAGTTTTCTACGTGGTTGTTGAGTAACTGCAGCTACATATCATTAACATTCCTTTCCTTTGTTACTGCTAATCCCTGCACCCCCCTTTGGTGCTGTTGATCCTGCATAATGCATGGGCATAATATGACTTTGAAACCCCCCCGCCCACCTCCTACGCATTTTCCATGAATATGCTAAATTCCTCTTCATATGCACATTCTTTTGTTAAGGCGCTCTTCTTCCACCTCCAACGCAGCTTATATATAAGCTCCTAGCTTGGCATTGTCTCATTCTTCACCTGAAGACGGCTGCTTGCGTTGTGCCGAAACGTCGTGAGAATTGTTTTATTATGTTTTATTTTTATTATTTTATTACTTCCCTTCTACGTGACTTTACCGAAAGAACCAAGAAGATGAATCCCTGCAGTCACGAAAGCTTTAAATCGAAATTCATTACTACTTTAGCGCAAAGCAATTGCGTTCTTAAAGAGCAAACCCACAACGCCGACTGTGGAGTTGGTCGTCCTGCTTGGCGATGACCACCAGAGGCAGTCACTGAGCGACCGTTCGAGTGACAAACGTCTCCCATTGGCCGTGCCGCGTGGAGCTGACAGGGTTACGTCACTTTCACATCCATCAGAAACTTGTCTGCACTGGAGGGATCCGTGCAGCCCCATAGGAGGTTGTGGGTTCGATCTCGATTCTGACAGCTGCTGCCGTATACTTGGAGTCTGTGTCTCTCTCTCATCATCATCATCACCACGGTGGCTGTGAGATGTTAACTACCTCGCCTGGTCTACAGGAGGTCGTGGGTTCGATCTCGATTCTGACAGCTGCTGCCGTATACTTGGAGTCTGTGTCTCTCTCTCATCATCATCATCACCACGGTGGCTGTGAGATGTTAACTACCTCGCCTGGTCTACAGGAGGTCGTGGGTTCGATCCCGATTCTGACAGCTGCTGCCGTATACTTGGAGTCTGTGTCTCTCTCTCATCATCATCATCACCACGGTGGCTATGAGATGTTAACTACCTCGCCTGGTCTACTGGAGGTCGTGGGTTCGATCCCGATTCTGACAGCTGCTGCCGTATACTTGGAGTCTGTGTCTCTCTCTCATCATCATCACCACGGTGGCTGTGAGATGTTAACTACCTCGTCTGGTCTACAGGAGGTCGTGGGTTCGATCCCGATTCTGACAGCTGCTGCCGTATATTTGGAGTTTGTGTCTCTCTCACTTTCTCTTATCAACACGGTGGCTATGAGATGTTGACTACCTCGTCTGGTCTACAGGAGGTCGTGGGTTCTATCTCGACCTACTGCGCCTGTCTATTTAATTAAAATGCAAATCAATTTATAACATTTTTGACCTTCTTGGTTCTTTCGGTAAAGTCACGTAGAAGGGAAGTAATAAAATAATAAAAACAAAACATAAAATAATTCTCACGACGTTTCGGCCACAACGCAAGCAGCCGTCCTCACCTGTTTTTATTATTTTATTATTTCCCTTCTACGTGATGACTTTACCGATAGAACCAAGAAGATGAATCCCTGCAGTCACGAAAGCTTTAAATCGAAATTTAACATTTTTGACATGCGTTTTTCTGGATTTTGTTGTTGTTATTCTGTCTTTCACTGTTAAAATAAACCTACCATTAAAATTATAGACTCATCATTTCTTTGTCAGTGGGCAAACGTACAAAATCAGCAGGGGATCAAATACTTTTTTCCCTCACTGTACTTGCCAATTGATAAGCATTTATTAGACAAAGCTACACACACTCACAGGTACACCGTTGTTTCGGGAAATTTCTTTAATTGCACAATCTTACCAATCAATGAGGTCCACTTTTGCCATTGGGCTCACGTTTCTACAGCGCGGTTACATATGAAGTAAAAATCGTTTAAGGACGTTCCTATTGTAATCACACGTACGATTGATCACATGACAGTTACTCAATTAGCATAAATTAACATGAAACACACAAGCATCATTTCCATTTCCCAATTAAAAATTTTAAAAATTCAGAAAAACAATAAACACAACAACACCGTGTCACCTGCTGTTCACATTTGCCCACAGCTGTTCACAAACCACATAGCCAACATCTGAAATGCCTTTTGCTTTGTCAATGTAAACCGCAGCGGGCTGTCACGCCATCATAACGACGTGCGAAACGCTAAACCCAACGCCTCTCTACCAGCGATGGGAGAAGGTTTAACGAGAAAATTAAAACAGAAACTCACGCAAATTAAGAAGCTAAAGTAACGAAAAGATTTGCGTTGCTTTAATCAAACATCCCCCTCCCCCCCGACTCGTACATTTATACGTCGGCCCAATGCGATAAGCCACGATGCCACAAAGAACGCGTTCTAAGGAGACTTGAACTCTCAACGCTCCGCTGGGTTACAAACCCAGAGCAGAGCTGAATCCCCCAGCTACGAGGCTGGGTGCCGGGCTGCCCCCCCCCACCCCCCCCCACCCCCCCACACCGTCGCGTGGGTCAACGGCGTGCCCCCCACCCCTCCCCCACATCGCGTGGGTCAACGACGTGCCCCCCACCCCCCCCCCCCGTCACGTCACGTGGCTCAGCGACAGAGAACGTCGACAAAAAAAAGACGATCACAACGGGGGCGGCGCATCGGGGGGGGGGGAGGGTGTAGCGGGCGGAGAGTGAAACTGGCTCTGGCGCTAGAGCCACACCGTGCGAGGGGCGGCGGTGGCGACGTCACCAGCGACGTCACCAGCGGCGTCACCAGCGGCGTCACCAGCGGCGACGTCACCAGCGACGTCACCAGCGGCGTCACCAGCGGCGTCACCAGCGGCGACGTCACCAGCGGCCTGTCCGGGGGCCTCCTGGCGCGGGGGGGGCGGGGCGGCCTCAGCGTCAGCCCCAACTCCGTCTGGAGTTCCCGCAGCTCCTCACGCAGCTGACACAATTCACGCGGCGACATCGCCACCACTGCCGCTGCTGCTGCTGGTGCTGCTCCTGCTGCTGCTACTGCTGCTGGTGCTGGTGCCGGGGCTGCCGGGGGCGCCGGCTCGCCCGGAGCCGCCACCCTAGAAAACGATTTGAATTTCAAGAGTTTTCATTGACAACAATATGTGAATACACTGCACACGATAGAGGGTTTGTCTGGGTTATATTGCGTGTATAGTGTATAGTGTAGTGTATAGTGTAGTGTATAGTAGTGTAGTGTGTAGTGCAGTGTGTAGTGTAGTGTCTAGTGTATAGTGTAGTGTATAGTGTAGTGTATAGTAGTGTAGTGTATAGTGTAGTGTATAGTGTAGTGTATAGTAGTGTATAGTGTAGTGTATAGTAGTGTAGTGTGTAGTGCAGTGTGTAGTGTAGTGTATAGTGTAGTGTATAGTGTAGTGTATAGTAGTGTAGTGTATAGTGTAGTGTATAGTAATGTATAGTGTAGTGTATAGTGTAGTGTATAGTGTATAGTAGTGTATAGTGTAGTGTATAGTGTAGTGTATAGTGGTGTATAGTAGTGTAGTGTATAGTAGTGTATAGTGTAGCATAGTGTAGTGTATAGTGTAGTGTGTAGTGTAGTGTATAGTAGTGTATAGTGTACAGTGCAGTGTATAGTGGCTAATGCGATCTAAACCCAAAAACCTCGACAACGACGATGATGAATGATAATAATAGTTATCGCCGTGACGCGTGAGGAGCGGTGTGAGCGCTCCTCGTGAAACTCACCCGGCGCCGTTCCCGTCCGGGGCGGCGCCCACCAGCGAGTGGTACCCCGGGGGGGGGCGGGGAGGGGGGGCACCGGCGACACGCGCCGGCTGCCCTGGGCCACCTTCACCCGGGAAGCCTCCAGCGTCGTGCGGGCCGCCTGCTTGCCCTCCGCGGACCTACGTCACACACACACATCTATATACACAGCTGTGAACACATTACACTACACACTACACTATACACTACACTATACACAACATCTATATAGATAGCTGTGAACACATACACTACACTATACACTACTACACTACACTATACACTACACTATACACTACACCAGGGGTCCTCAAACTTTTTAAACAGGGGGCCAGTTCACTGTCCCTCAGACCGTTGGAGGGCCGGACTATAGTTTAAAAAAAACTATGAACAAATTCCTATGCACACTGCATATATCTTATTTTGAAGTGAAGAAACAAAACGGGAATAAATACAATATTTAAAATGAAGAACAAGTAAAGTTAAATCAACAAACTTGCCAGTATTTCAATGGGAACTATGGGCCTGCTTTTGGCTAATGAGATGGTTAATGTCCGGTTCCATATTTGTCACTGCTCGTCGTAACAAGTGATGCAAGTGTGCATCCATTAGTCTAGATCTGGTTGGAGATTTCAAATGTTTCATTCTGGAAAAAGTCTGTTCACAGACATAAGTGCTGCCAAAGATGGTTGCCATTTTGAGTGCATGGTTCCTGAGATGAGGATATGTCTCAGAGGGGAGAGATGCATAGAAATTATGAAGGCTGCTTGACTTGAATGC
Organism: Callorhinchus milii; assembly: GCF_018977255.1. Classification (NCBI taxonomy): domain Eukaryota; kingdom Metazoa; phylum Chordata; class Chondrichthyes; order Chimaeriformes; family Callorhinchidae; genus Callorhinchus; species Callorhinchus milii. The sequence goes on along the minus strand of NW_024705407.1, from coordinate 40,400 downwards.
GTCTTTCAGAGAGTCACAATTCTGCAGTTCAGCCAGTTCCATTTGGTAAATTGTATCCACATTTTCAATGTCAATAGAAAATGGGTTACGGAAAAGCTGTATGTCCTGTTCATGGAGATGAAGCTCTTTAAATCCAAATTGGAACTCCTTTTGCAATTTTTCCAGTGAATCCACACGTTTTGTTTGGGAATGCAACCAATGGTTTTTCCGCTAACAGATTTTGAGTTGTGGGGAGATGGCAGAAGTTTTCCTCCTTCACTTGTTTGATGAGGAGGCCTAATATTACTTCAAATGCTTTGACATGTGATTGCATATCACAGATGAGCTTCCCCTTTCCTTGAAGTTGCACATTGAAACTGTTGAGTAGCTCTGTTACATCTGTCAGAAAGGCAAGGTGCCATTTCCATTCTGCATCATTGAGCTCTGGTACTTCTTTGTTTTTTTAAAGCAGAAAAGCTGTAATCTGTGGAAGTAAGTCATAGAAACGTTTCAAAACTCTCCCTCGACTCAGCCAACGGACTTCTGTGTGATACAGAACATCTTCATAGTCAACATTTAGCTCAGACAGAAATGCTGAAATTGTCTGTGGTTTAGTGCATGAGCTCTAATGAAGTTAACACAAGATACCACAAATTTCATAACCGAGTCCCACTTCAGTGATTTACTACACAGCGCTTGTTGGTGGATGAGGCAGTGTATGGCTATTGGATGAGAATGGTTATGTTTGTCCATCTCTTGGTTAATGCGAGCAATTACTCCTTTCTTAGACCCCACCATGCTAGGAGCACCATCAGTTGTCACACTGGCTAGTTTAGCCCAGTTCAGCTCCAAACCATTCACAGTTTGGCAAACCTTTTCATAGATATCCTCTCTTCTTGGTTCTTTCGGTAAAGTCACGTAGAAGGGAAGTAATAAAATAATAAAAATAAAACATAATAAAATAATTCTCACGACGTTTCGGCCACAACGCAAGCAGCCGTCCTCAGGTGAAAGCCAGGTCTGTCGGGGAGACAGCGTCTGAATGAAACCACACGAGCTTGGAGCATATATAAGCTGGGTTGGAAACGGGGGAAAGAGCGCCTTGACAAATAATTTGCATATCAAGAGGAATTTAGCATATTTATGGGACATGCAGGAATGTTATTAGTACTACATATGCAGCACGGGCATATGTAGTACTAATCACATTCCTGCATTTCCCATAAATATGCTAAATTCCTCTTGATATTGAAATTATTTTGTCAAGGCGCTCTTTCCCCCGCTTCCAACCCAGCTTATATATGCTCCAAGCTCGTGTGCTGTTTCATTCAGACGCTGTCTCCCCAACAGACCTGGTTTTCACCTGAGGACGGCTGCTTGCGTTGTGGCCGAAACGTCGTGAGAATTATTTTATTACTTCCCTTCTATGTGACTTTGCCGAAAGAACCAAGAAGATGAATCCCTGCAGTCACGAAAGCTTTAAATCGAAAGATATCCTCTCCTGTAGTTGTTCCTTTGATGCTTTGCAGTGCAGCAAGCTCTTCTGTGACTTCGAAATAGTCATTCGTCGCACGAATAAAAATTTGAAGTTGTGCAGAATCACGAACATCATTGCTTTCGTCGAGTGCCAAGGAAAAATAGGAAAGTTTTTTGTGGAGTTTTGCAAATGCTGATGCAAATTGTCTCCCATTTCTTCAATCCTCCGTGTAATTGTAGGTCCTAAAAGACTCACTGTACTAAATAAATCGGCCTTCTCTGGACACATCTCTTTGGCAACAGAAAGAAGGCATTCTTTAACAAATTCTCCCTCCACGAATGGTCTGCCAGTGCATGCTATTAGCTTGGAAACTTGAAAACTTGCTCGCAGTGATGAAATATTTAGCTGCTTCTGCTTCACAAAACTATTTCGCTGAGTTGTTAATGTATTTTTCAGTTTTAATATTTTATCTTTTCTCACTTCTCCGACCAAACAAGCATATTTATCTTTATGTTGAGTTTTATAGTGTTGACGTAAATTGTATTCTTTGAACACAGACACTATATTCTGGCATATCAGACACACAGCTCTTTCCTTGTACTGCATGAAAAAGTAATCATAAGTCCACTGTTCTTTGAATATCCTACACTCCGAGTCAATTTTTCTCTTTCTTGACATCATTGTTTCCTAGGGAGTCAAAATTGATATTAGTAAAATACCAATATATATACAGCGCTACAAAAACAATATACCAGTAATAACTTTGCCCACACAGAGACATACAGACTGCACTGCCCATCAATGCAGTCTGATTGGGGGAAACTCCGCCCCCTCTCCCTCTTCCACCAATGACCGTCCTTCCCATGCAGAAAAAAAGTAACAGACAGGCAGCGGCGGCAAAAACACCCGGCGGGCCGGATAAATGTCCTCGGCGGGCCGCATGCGGCCCGCGGGCCGTAGTTTGAGGACCCCTGCACTACACTATACACTACACTACTATACACTACACTATACACTGCACTATACACTACACTACTACATATCTGTCCCACACACCGAACAGAAACCTTTTGCAAGGAATCATCTCCCTGTATCGACCACACACACATACGCGGTACGTGTGGTGAACATGCCGACAGGACCACGCTCTGGTAGTCAATGACGACGACGCTTTGTGACTGATTGGTCCCCACCAGAGAGCGCCGCTTTCTCTAGAGGCTGGTCTCACTGACGCTGTTGGATGAGAGGACACTTCCACTGCCAGCACCTTCACAGCTCGGGGTGAGACTCATCAGCCTCTAGACAAAGCGGTCTCTGGTGGGGACCAATCAGTTTCAAAGTCAATTCATCGTCGTCATCGTCATCATCGTCATATACTACCAGAGCGTGTTTTATCTCTCTGCATGTTCATCACACGTACCGTGTGTGTGGCCAATGCAGTGAGATGATTCCTTGCGGGAGGTTTCCGTGTGGCGTTATCGTGCTAACGCAGCTGCTGAAACATATTCTTATATTTTGTCACGATGTTTAAGCTGTCTTCTTGGTTCTTTCGGTAAAGTCACGTAGAAGGGAAGTAATAAAACAATAAAAATAAAACATAATAAAACAATTCTCACGACGTTTCGGCCACTCGCACGACCCAACACCGAAGCCGACGACCTCCGACAACCATTGGAACCTCATTTGGCAGTAAAAAATATGATCATTGGTTTTTTACCCTTCTATCTGGCAACAAAACTGACACCAATTATCATATTTTTTACTGGCAAATGAGGTTCCAATGGTGTAAATGCTTCACCCCGAGCTCTCATACTCTGATGGTGCGTTGTCTTTGAGTTGTGCGCCTTTTGGCATCATCTGATTCAACACCATGTGAGACTAGGCTCTAAGGAAAGCTGTCTCGGGTGTGGACCAATCAACTTCAAGGACAGTGCATACATTATCAGAGTTGTGTTTTTTGTTTGCATTCCAACCGCAGGTATTGTGGTCTATGCAAACATGACTCCTTGTAAAAAAGGTGTCAGTTTTGTTGCCAGACAGAAGGGTAAAAAACCAATTATCATATTTTTTACTGGCAAATGAGGTTCCAACGATCTACAATCTGAGTACGACGCTTCGTCCAGTGATCACAACCAGCATCATCAGGCGGACAACAGACAGACCAGTGCATTTGCTCTGCAACACGACGGTGGGCTGAAGCATGAACCCATCGGTGAAAAAACTATTATCTACCTCCGACAAGGCGTCGTTCGCGCCCCCCCCCCCCGCGTGCCCCCCCCCCGCGTGCCCCCCCCCCCCCGTGTGCCCCCCTCACCTGCTCCCGCTCAGCAAGTCGTGGAAGGCGCCCAGCCCCAGGTAGCAGATCTCGGACAACTCCAGCAGGAGGCTGAGGGCGGCGATGGCGTACATGAGCAGGAGGAAGATGGTCTTCTCCGTGGGGCGAGACACGAAGCAATCCACGCGGTGTGGGCAGGGGTGGCGGACGCACTCGAAGCGTGGGGCCACCTCAAAGCCGTAGAGCAGGTACTGGCCTGCCAGGAAGCCCATCTCGGCCAGCGTACGCGCCAGCAGCTGGAGGGTGTAGGCCGCCATCAGCCCGTCAGACTTGATCCTCCAACGCTCGTTGTGTTGCCAAGGCTCCCGCTTGCCCTCTTCTTCACCCTTCTCCTCCACCTCCTCCTCCTCCTCCTCCACATCCACCTCCTCCTCCTCCACCTCCTCCTCCTCCTCCTCCACCTCCACCTCCTCCGTGCATTCAACCGCGCGGTCGACTCGCTTGGCCCGCTTGTTCCGTTGGTCTCGCTTGAGCTCGATCCTGACCACGGCAGAGAGCGGCGGCGGCGGCGCCGTTCAAGTCCCGGTGTGAAGCGTCGGGGGCGAGTGAAAGTGTAAGTGCTCGCTCGCTGCGAAACGCGACATCACGACGACCAACAGAGACGGACACGGCGCTGTCCGGGATCCCACTCCCGATTGTCGCCTCCGAGAGACGCTTGAAGTGTCAAGTGAGCACCTGGTGCGACGTGCAAGAACTTCGCCAACCGGGGAGGCAAACGCAGCCGGCGTGGCTCTGGCCACAGACCCCCTCGGGGGCTTTGAAGCGCCGCTCGCGAGAAGCACTTATCCCGACGGCCTTTGGAGACTACGCGGGGGACTTTTGTCTTTGTGCGCGTGTGGCCCCGTGTGCGTGTGTCTGTGTGTGTGTCTGCGTCTGTGTGTGTGCGTGTTTCCATGTGTATGTCTGTCTGCGTCTGTGTGCGTCTGTGTGTGTCTGCGTGTGTCTGTGTGCGTGTGTGTCTGCGTGTGTCTGCGTATGTGTGTGTGTGTCTGCGTGTGTCTGTGTGTGTCTGCGTGTGGCCCGTCTGCGTGTGTCTGCGTGTGTCTGTGTTTATCTGTGTGTGTCCGCGTGTGTCTGTGTGTGTGTCTGCGTGCACGTGCGTGTGTCTGTGTGTGCGTGTGTCTGCGTGTGTCTGTGTGTGCGTGTGTCTGTGTGTGTCTGCGTGTGTCTGTGTCTAGAATCCAAATTCCCCCCCCCGCTGTGAAACACTCCCTCCGGGGACGTGTGTACCTGGTGATGCGATGAACAGCGAAGCCGAGGTACAGGATGGTGGGCGTGGCGACGGCGATGATCTGGAACACCCAGAAGCGGACGTGCGATAGTGGCGCGAAGCTGTCGTAGCAAACGTTCTCGCAGCCGGGCTGCGCCGTGTTGCACGTGAAGCGGCCTTGCTCGTCGTAGTAGATCGACTCGCCGGCCACCGTCGTGAGAACGATGCGGAAGATGAGGAAGGTGGTGATCCACAGCTTGCTCAGGAATGTGGAGTGTCGGTGAACCTCCTCCAGCAGCTGCGTCAGGTAGCCCCAGCTCATCGTGAACGCCGCTCAGATGCAAAGACGCCGCTGTGGGGAAACGTTCGAGTTTGTACGGGCAACTAGCGTCACTTAGAAACATTCAACTTCAGGACTTTGAGTGATGATCAAATAACCTGTCCCGTTTGTCCAGTTGCCCGTTTGGAACGAGAGTCGTAAGTTCAACCTCCACGCACAATAGATGACAGTGGTGGCATCCACATCTATAAAACGTGAAGAACCAGTGGCATCTACATCTACAGAACGTGAAGAACCAGTGGCATCTACATCTGCAGAACGTGAAGAACCAATGGCATCTACATCTGCAGAACGCGAAGAACCAGTGGCATCTACATCTACAGAACGTGAAGAACCAGTGGCATCTACATCTACAGAACGTGAAGAACCAGTGGCATCTACAGAACGTGAAGAATTAGTGGCATCTACATCTGCACAACGTGAAGAACCAATGGCATCTACATTTACAGAACGTGAAGAGCCAGTGGCATCTACATCTGCAGAACGTGAAGAACCAATGGCATCTACATCTACAGAACGTGAAGAACCAATGACATCTACATCTACAGAACGTGAAGAACCAGTGGCATCTACATCTGCAGAAGATGAAGAACCAGTGGCATCTACATTTACAGAGCGTGAAGAACCAGTGGCATCTACATCTACAGAACGTGAAAAACCAATGACATCTACATCTGTAGAACGTGAAGAACCAGTGGCATCTACATCTGTAGAATGTGAATAACCAGTGGCATCTACATCTGTAGAACGTGAAGAACCAGTGGCGTCTACATCTACAGAACGTGAAGAACCAATGGCATCTACATTTACAGAACGTGAAGAACCAGTGGCATCGACATCTACAGAACGTGAAGAACCAGTGACATCTACATCTACAGAACGTGAAAAACCAGTGGCATATACATCTACAGAACGACAAGAACCAGTGGCATCTACATCTACAGAACGTGAAGAACCAGTTGCATCTACATCTACATAACGTGAAGAACCAGTGGCATCTACATGTACAGAACGTGAAGGACCAGTGGCATCTACATCCGCAGAACGTGAAGAACCAGTGGATTCTACGTCTGTAGAACGTGAAGAACCAATGGCATCTACATCTGCAGAACGTGAAGAACCAGTGGCATCTACATCTGCAGAACGTGAAGAACCAGTGGCATCTACATCTGCAGAACGTGAAGAACCAATGACATGTACATTTACAGAACGTGAAGAACCAGTGGCATCTACATCTACAGAACGTGAAGAACCAATGACATCAACATCTACAGAACGTGAAGAACCGATGACATGTACATTTACAGAACGTGAAGAACCAGTGGCATCTACATCTGCAGAACGTGAAGAACCAATGGCATCTACATCTACATAACGTGAAGAACCAATGACATCAACATCTACAGAACGTGAAGAACCAGTGGCATCTACATCTACATGAGATTATATGACTTTTAAGGCTATTCTCTGTGTTTGGTGTACATGCCATACACCACGTTTGGATCGACAGAAGTCAAGTTGGACTTACAAACGGTACCTCTGGAACCTAACCTTGGTAACGTAAGTTGAGTTCACTCAGCGTTGTGTCCACACGCTCACACAACAACAACAGCCATTCGGCAGTCAACCCAAGGCACCTACCATGGGTTGGCTGACAGATGGCTGGCCGATGCAACAACTGTGCCCCCTACTGTGAATACTTGCTGCCCTTTAAACGCCCGGCGCTCCGCTCGTTGTTGTGAGTGTTGCTCCTCTGCCCTCTGTTGTTGCTGGAGGGCGACTGCCTCCAACTGATTCTAGATTTGAAGCTTTTGTGACTGCAAGGATTCAAACTCTTAGGTTATTTCGGTAAAGTCACGTAGGTAAAAATATTAATAAATTATAAAAAATAATCATAGAAATAAAATAATAAATCACGTCTTTTAGGAGGCAACCCAAGTCTCCGTCATCAGGTGGGACGTCACAGCTAAATTGACTGTATCAAGTGAGGCAAATTCCAAGTGACAAGCTCTTAAATACAAGTTAAGGGGGAGGAGGGGAGGGCTTATCTGAATGTTAAACGCGGGTATGTCAACACTCGGTAAAGTAGAATAGTACCTGTCAAATAAGATGGTACAAATATGTGTAGTTAAATCTTTTACCGTGATGATGGGTACAAACTAATCATTGGAAAGATGTTATTAACCATGTAACAGTCACTCACCCACTCACTCACCCACCAACTCACCCACTCATCCACTCACTCACCCACCCACTCACCCACCCAAATCACCCACCCACCCACTCACTGTCACTCACTCACCAATTAATCCACTCATCCACTCACTCACTCACCCACTCACCCACCCACTCACTGTCACTCACTCACCAACTCAGCCACTCATCCACTCACTCACCCACCCACCCAACTCACCCACCCAATCACTCAGTCACTCTCCCACCCACTCACTCACCACCCAACTCACTCAGTCACTCACTCACCCACCTACCCAGTCACTCACCCACCCAATCACTCACCCACCCACTACCCACTCACCCACTCACTCGGCCACTCACCCACCCACTACCTACTCACCCACCCACACACTCAGTCACCCTACATTATAGACTGTATCTATGTGTACAGTCTACATTATAGACTGTGTCTTTATTATAGACTGTATCAGAGGTAATATTGTTATTTCTATTAATATAATTTTTATTATAAATTATTATTTTTACCTACGTGACTTTACCGACAAAAAACCTAAGAGTATACCTCCAACTGCCCAGTAGTAGCAGCGTCCTTCACGAGCCTCCTCCTCCTGCTCCACAGAGGCTGATCCACTCAGCTCCACATCACTCCATCTCTTCTCTAGCAGTTCAGGCGTTCGCTCACACACACACACAGCCACAGCAGCAAGGAGAGACACAGACGGCAGCGGCTGCGTGGGAGACAGAGCGCAGAGAGAGAGAGAGCGGGAGGAGGGTGGTGGGGTCAGACCTCTGCTGGAGCGCAGGAGACGATCAGCTGGGAGAAGACGCAGCGAGTGGAGGAGACTCCTTAGCAGATGCACGTGGCAAAGACGCCATCTTCCTGCCCCTCCCCCCTCACCTTCGGCTCCTCCCCCACATCCGGCCCCCCCCTCCACATCCGGCCCCCCCCTCCACATCCGGCCCCCCCTCTCCACATCCGGCCCCCCTCCACATCCGCCCCCCCTCCACATCCGGCCCCCCCCTCCACATCCGGCCCCCCCCTCTCCACATCCGGCCCCCCCCTCCACATCCGACCCCCCTCCACATCCGGCCCCCCCCTCTCCACATCCGGCCCCCCCCTTCTTCACCCTCACTTCCGGACTATTTATTGTTGAATATTTTTATTATTTTATTATTTCCATTCTACGTGACTTTACCGAAAGAACCAAGAAGATGAGTCACTTGTTGTTTTTTTCTTCTTGGTTATTTCGGTAAAGTCACGAAGAATGGAAATAATAAAATAATGAAAAAATTTTACATAATAAAATAAAAAAAACAAAATTTTTTTGTGTTATTTTATTAAAATATTTTTAAAATGTTTTTTGGTATTTTATTATTTCCATTCTACGTGACTTTACCGAAAGAACCAAGAAGATGAATCCCTGCAGTCACGAAAGAAGCTTTAAATCGAAAGAGTCACGTGTTGTTGACGACCACGTGGTGTTCCGGCCAGGCGCTAGAGGCGTCACCCCATTGGTGGATGACGACACAGACCTCGCCTCGGCTATTAAGACCCTCCCCACTCGGCCACGTGTTTCAGATGCTTGGAGCGGCAGTGGAGCTGATCACAAACATCATCCAGCAGTGCAGAGTGGAGCTGGGGACGACTTCTGTGAGTAGTAGGTGAGGCATTCACTCGAGGCTGTGTTGTCAGACACGTGTTGTTGTAGTTGAGTATAACATTTATTAAGTAACACATCGGGGTCGTTTGCGTGTACGTGACGATTATCTGAACCGGTCTTGGGACTCCCCTAGGTCGACTCAGCCTCAAATGCGTACCTGGCGTAGCCGTGTAGTGTAGTGAACATCGCTAGCCCTAGGGGAGACAAAGGCGGTCCATTAATTAATCTATAATAAAGGGGAGGGGGGTGTTTTGAGTTAGATCGCAAAAAACAGAAAATAACCTTTATGGAGAATGTCGGTATCGTGAAAACCTACGTGTTCAACTAACCCACTAATGCCCACATTTTTTTCCCAGAGGTTTATTCAAATTTGTTAAATATTATACTAAACCTTTTCTCGTAAAAATAAGATTTTTTAAATACGTAGTTTTATTTTTATTATTTCCATTCTACGTGACTTTACCGAAAGAACCAAGAAGATGAATCCCTGCAGTCACGAAAGCTTTAAATCGAATTTTTTTTTATATAGTTAAAATATACAATATACAGGCAGTCCTCTACTTACGACGGAGATGCGTTACGACGACCCCATTATCACAAGTCGAAAATATTGTAAGTCGAAGATGGCCTATACCCTATAGCCTACCCAGGAGTCTTACAGAATGGTGATAATTTAGCAACACAGAGCAATTTACAGTAGCGTGCTGTATAAACTATATACTGTGTGTACTTATTAATTACAATACTGTATTGCACAGTAAAATGTAAAGTTAAAAAAACAAGGTAAATTCTTAGCCTACAAATATTGAACTGCGATTTAATAGAAAGTTTTGTCAAGAAACAATCCTATCTGCTATAAAAAAAACACTTTTAGCATGCATTGAACGTATCGTATCGTGGTAACATTAAAATGTAATCGCTAAAGCTACGTATCATAGTGTAGTGTATAGTAGTGTATAGTGTAGTGTATAGTAGTGTATAGTGTAGTGTATATAGTAGTGTAGTGTATAGTGTAATGTATAGTGTAGTGTATAGTGTAATAGTGTAGTGTATAGTGTAGTGTATAGTAGTATAGTGTATAGTGTAGTGTATAGCATAGTGTATAGTATAGTGTATAGTGTAGTGTATAGTAGTGTATAGTGTAGTGTATAGTGTAGTGTATAGTGTAGTGTATAGCATAGTGTATAGTATAGTGTATAGTGTAGTGTATAGTAGTGTATAGTGTAGTGTATAGTATAGTGTATAGTAGTGTATAGTAGTGTATAGTGTAGTGTATAGTAGTATATAGTGTAGTGTATAGTAGTGTATAGTGTAGTGTATATTGTAGTGTATAGTAGTGTATAGTAGTGTAATGTATAGTAGTATAGTAGTGTAGTGTATAGTGTAGTGTATAGTAGTGTAGTGTATAGTAGTATATAGTGTAGTATAGTAGTGTATAGTGTAGTGTGTCGTGTATAGTGTAGTGTATAGTATAGTGTATAGTAGTGTAGTGTATAGTAGTATATAGTGTAGTATAGTAGTGCAGTGTGTAGTGTATAGTAGTGTAGTGTATAGTGTAGTGTGTAGTATAGTAGTGTATAGTGTAGTGTGTAGTGTATAGTGTAGTGTATAGATGCATTGAACGTATCGTAACGTATCATATTGTACTGTACTCACCAAGATCCTGTTTGTCGTCTGCACACGTGAACGATGTTAAGGTTGTTGATGGCAATTTTGTGGTGTCGCTGTCACCATCGTAACATCGAAATATCATAAGTCTGCCCATCGCAACTTGGGTTCTTTCGGTAATGTCACGTGGGTAGAGAAATAACACTGGTCAACACATTTTCTGGCATGAGGTATTCCAACGGTTTTAATGTAATTTTGGGGTGCTGATTCCACATCTGGCATCAGTTTTTGCCTATCACCTCAGGTTTTTTGAGATATCAAATATTGCATTTTCAATAAAAACTGTAGAAGAAAAATATTAAATGAATGTGGATATATACATAAAATGATATTATAAACACACCATCCTAAAAATACAGCACCGTATTTTAACACTAAAGCAGTCACTCACTCGCAACGACTTGCAATCGTAAGTGACAGAGTTAATTTCAGGTAAAATCAATGAAAATGGGGTATGCCGAGAGCATAAAAATGAGATGTGATAGAGCAAATCTGAGATCAGATTTGGAATCAGCACCCTGAAATTAGTCTAGAACAGCTGCAAAAGTCCAGGCCAGAAAAAATGTTTTTTTTTTTTGACCAGTGTGATAGATCACGACGTTTCGATCGCAACACAAGCAATCGTCATCAGGTGGGACATCCACGGCGAGACAAACACGCCGACTTCAGCAGTTCTTGCTGCTCCCCAAGCGTGAGGGCAGGAGCTGGATTGGCTCTCGACCATTACCCTGTTCAGATTTAAAGCTTTCGTGACTGCAGGGATTCATATTCTTGGTTCTTTCGGTAAAGTCACGTAGAATGGAAATAATAAAATAATAAAAATACAAATAAAACATAATAAAATAATGGCCGAAACGTCGTGAGAATTTTTTTATTGTTTTATTTTTATTATTTTATTATTTCCATTCTACGTGACTTTACCGAAAGAACCAAGAATATTACCCTGTTCGTGACCTTGACCCTGCTACTGACTTTGACCCCGTGCCTGACCCTTGACCCTGCCCCCGAGGGCAATGCCTGCATAGGTGCTGCTACTCGCTACTAACACCACTTGCCCCTACAACCTGGTACAGTCTACATGGGGGGGTGGGGGATAGTTGTGTTTGCATTGACATTTTGAGTTGAAGTTTCTACTTGAAATAAATAATTCAAGTGAACACAGACATTGGGGATTTGTTTGTGTGTGTGTGAACGTGTTAAACTGTGTGTGCGCACGTGTTCAATAAACCGTGTGTGTGCGCGTGTTAAACTGTACGTGTGTGTACGTGACGATTATCTGAACCGGTCCTGGGACTCCCCTAGGTCGACTCAGCCTCAAATGCGTACCTGGCGTAGCGGTGTAGTGTAGTGAACATCGCTAGCCCTGGCCACCCACCCCCTCGTGTGCCACAGTGCCAGGTTGCTACTGCTACTCGCTATCAACGCCACTTGACCCCAGCAGTCTGTTCAGGCTGTAGAGGGGGGTCTTTGTGTTTGGAGCGAGCGTGAGGAGTGAGTATGGTGTGAGCCAGGGAGTGTTGAACCCTGTCACTCTCTCTCTCTCTCATCAGGACTCTGCCTGGACTCCCCAGAACCTCAGAACAACGTTGAGGAAGACTCAGCGTGAGTGATTTTCTCGCTCTCACTCTTCACACTTACTCGCTACCTCACTGACTCAGTCACTACCCTCACGCATTCAATACACTCACTCGCTACCTGCACTCATTCACTCACCACCCTCACTATCCTCACTCGCTACGCACCCAGTTTGTGTGACTAGTGCTGTACTAGTAACGAATTGGCAAGTTCTGTTTACGTGACCAACCCTGTTACTAATTGGCTGTGTCGCGTGGTGAAGGGTTTACAAAAACCTGTAATATGGATCATATTGGTCGCGAAAACCTACGTTTTAAACGTAGGCTTTCACAACAAATATCCATCATAGAGCTTTTTGGGTTGGATCACGTAAATACGAACGTGTCGCGATAGTGCCGATCGTTGTGTGGTGGTACAGGTGTGTGCGTTGCATCGCCGGCACGACAAGCCAGGAACTTCCATGGAGAGAGGGGGGAGAGGAGCGGAGGGAAGAAGAGGCCAAGGCAGAGAGCCAACTTGGAACAGGCTTGACGATGAGCGGAGAGGCTACGGTGCAGACCGAGCCGCCCAGAGGGGAGCACGTGCAGGGAGAGCAGCTCTGAGCGTGGGAGACGAGGAGAGACGGGACAACCTGGCCATAGCCGGGCATGAGAGGGGGCACAGGGGGACAGAGGGGGGCAGGAGAGGGGGAGCACAGGGGGGCAGAGGGCATGAGAGGGGGGCTCAGGGCGGGAGATGGCAGGAGAGGCAACCTCCAGACGACAGGGCCAGGTGGGAGCAAGAGGGAGCCAGGAGGAGGGTGGTGATGCCGGTGATGCTGAGACCGATGGACGTGGCGAGGGACGCGGGGAGGCAGGCGGGGGGCGGGTGCGCGGGTGGAGAGGCGGAGGCCAGAGCGATGGCAGACAGGAGAGAGAGACAAATGTGGCAGGGGTTTTGTGAGGAAGCCGTGGAGGAGGGCAGAGGAGCGCCGAGAGACGAGTTCGCGAGACAGACGTCCATAGCGCGAGCGATGTCGGGGCTGAAGGCCATCGAGCATAAGTGGCCGGGCAGGAGAGCCAGAGGCAGGAGAGGGGGAGGCTGGTAGAGGAGACTTTAGTCAAGGGCAGATTCACACACAGAGACCCAAATCACAGAGAAAGATTCATAGAGACCCATAGATTCACACAGAGACCCATAGATTCACACACAGAGACCCGTAGACGCACACAGAGACCCATAGGTTCACACACAGACCCACAGACTCACACAGAGACCCATAGATTCACACAGATGTAATAAAGGACTCTGTCAGGCGATGTTGGTCTCCGTTCGTCCTTTATTTGGGTTCGTCTCCGCACCCCACTGGCCTCCTCCTCAGACCAGCGTCGTCTCGCACGCGCCCCGCGCACGCTCTCCTCCCTCAGCTCCTCCACTCCTCCTCAAACCCCGCTGGTCCTGACAAGGGACCAGCGTCTCCTCTCGCGTGCCACGCACACTCTGCTAGTCACTCACTAGCTACGTGTGCCCCACACGCTCTGCTAGCCACTCCGCTAGCCCCGTGTGCCCCGCACACTCTGCTAGTCACTCACTAGCTATGTGCGCCCCGCACACTCTTCTCTCGCTCCGCACACCCTGGCCGACGGTGTGCCAAGCCCCATCAGCCACGTGGCTGATGGCGCGGCGGCCACCCAACGTGGTCCCGCCTCTTCACTCCATCGACCGGCCCCGATCTCTTCCGGGCTCCCCTCTATAACCTCTCTCCCACGTGACCCTGACTCCTCCCTTCCGGATCGTCAGATCCGCTCTTCCCACCTCCAACACCCCGGGTCGTGTGATTGGGTCAGAGTCCAGCAGCAACCTCATTTACGCTCGCATTACACAGAGACCCGTAGACTAACACAGAGACCCATAGATTAACACACAGAGACGCGTAGACTACACAGAGACCCAGAGATTCACACAGAGACCCATAGATTCACACACAGAGACCCATAGATTCACACAGAGACCCGTAGACTAACACAGAGATCCGTAGACTAACACACAGAGACGCGTAGACTACACAGAGACCCATAGATTCACACAGAGACCCATAGATTCACACACAGAGACCCATAGATTCACACAGAGACCCGTAGACTAACACAGAGACCCGTAAACTAACACAGAGACCCGTAGACTAACACACAGAGACGTGTAGACTACACAGAGACCCATAGATTCACACAGAGACCCATAGATTCACACACAGAGACCCATAGATTCACACAGAGACCCGTAGACTAACACAGAGACCCGTAGACTAACACAGAGACCCATAGATTCACACAGAGACCCATAGACTAACACAGAGACGCATAGATTCACACACAGAGACCCATAGATTAACACAGAGACCCGTAGACTAACACAGAGACCCGTAAACTAACACAGAGACCCGTAGACTAACACACAGAGGCGCGTAGACTACACAGAAACCCATAGATTCACACAGAGACCCATAGATTCACACACAGAGACACATAGATTCACACAGAGACCCGTAGACTAACACAGAGACCCGTAAACTAACACAGAGACCCGTAGACTAACACATAGAGACGCGTAGACTACACAGAGACCCATAGATTCACACAGAGACCCATAGATTCACACACAGAGACCCATAGATTCACACAGAGACCCGTAGACTAACACAGAGACCCATAGACTAACACAGAGACCCATAGATTCACACAGAGACCCATAGACTAACACAGAGACACATAGATTCACACACAGAGACCCATAGATTCACACAGAGACCCGTAGACTAACACAGAGACCCGTAAACTAACACAGAGACCCGTAGACTAACACACAGAGACGCGTAGACTACACAGAGACCCATAGATTCACACAGAGACCCATAGATTCACACACAGAGACCCATAGATTCACACAGAGACCCGTAGACTAACACAGAGACCCGTAAACTAACACAGAGACCCGTAGACTAACACACAGAGACGCGTAGACTACACAGAGACCCATAGATTCACACAGAGACCCATAGATTCACACACAGAGACCCATAGATTCACACAGAGACCCGTAGACTAACACAGAGACACATAGATTCACACAGAGACCCATAGACTAACACAGAGACGCATAGATTCACATACAGAGACCTATAGATTCACACAGAGACCCGTAGACTAACACAGAGACCCGTAAACTAACACAGAGACCCGTAGACTAACACACAGAGACGCGTAGACTACACACAGACCCATAGATTCACACAGAGACCCATAGATTCACACACAGAGACCCATAGATTCACACAGAGACCCGTAGACTAACACAGAGACCCGTAAACTAACACAGAGACCCGTAGACTAACACACAGAGACGCGTAGACTACACACAGACCCATAGATTCACACAGAGACCCATAGATTCACACACAGAGACCCATAGATTCACACAGAGACCCATAGATTCACACAGAGACCCGGAAACTAACACAGAGACCCGTAGACTAACACAGAGACCCATAGATTCACACAGAGACCCATAGACTAACACAGAGACGCATAAATTCACACACAGAGACCCATAGATTCACACAGAGACCCGTAGACTAACACAGAGACCCATATATTTACACAGAGACCCATAGACTAATACAGAGACCCATAGATTCACACAGAGAACCGTAGACTAACACAGAGACCCATAGATTCACACAGAGACCCGTAGACTAACACAGAGACACATAGATTCACACAGAGACCCGGAGACTAACAGAGAGACGCATAGATTCACATACAGAGACCTATAGATTCACACAGAGACCCGTAGACTAACACAGAGACCCGTAAACTAACACAGAGACCCGTAGACTAACACACAGAGACGCGTAGACTACACACAGACCCATAGATTCACACAGAGACCCATAGATTCACACACAGAGACCCATAGATTCACACAGAGACCCGTAGACTAACACAGAGACCCGTAAACTAACACAGAGACCCGTAGACTAACACACAGAGACGCGTAGACTACACACAGACCCATAGATTCACACAGAGACCCATAGATTCACACACAGAGACCCATAGATTCACACAGAGACCCATAGATTCACACAGAGACCCGGAAACTAACACAGAGACCCGTAGACTAACACAGAGACCCATAGATTCACACAGAGACCCATAGACTAACACAGAGACGCATAAATTCACACACAGAGACCCATAGATTCACACAGAGACCCGTAGACTAACACAGAGACCCATATATTTACACAGAGACCCATAGACTAATACAGAGACCCATAGATTCACACAGAGAACCGTAGACTAACACAGAGACCCATAGATTCACACAGAGACCCATAGACTAATACAGAGACCCATAGATTCACACAGAGACCCGGAGACTAACAGAGAGACCCTAGACAACCATAGAGACCCATAGATTCACACAAAGACCCGTAGACTAACACAGAGACGCATAGATTCACACACAGATACCCATACATTCACACAGAGACCCGTAGACACCCATAGAGACCCATAGATTCACACACAGAGACACGCTCACCCACCCACTCATGGAGGAGCAGCAGCAGAAGCAGCAGGATGGGAGCCTCCACTTCCAGCACCGCTTAGAGGTCACAGGTCATAGAGGTCACAGCTGACTGCCTCGCTGGGCTATTCCACACACTTCGCCAGCCCTCCACCACCCAGCCTGCCCCTCTCTTTACCCCTCCCCCCCGGAGCGGTGCTGGGCCTCCCCTACGTCCACTCTGCCCCAAATGAGTGTGCCTGCTGCTGGGGTCTGTGGTGAACATCACCGCCGGGGAGACAAAGGCGGTCGGTCAGGGGTGGTACCACAGTGCCGGCCTCTATAGGTGCGTGAGTCGCAGCACTCACCCCGACTGTCTGTTCAGGCTGCACGGGGCATGGGGAATCGTTGCCTTTGCGTTGACATTTTCAGTGAAGATTCTCGGTAAAAAAAACGAATTTGATAAACAAACATTTGGAATTTTTGTGCGCACAATGTTTTCTCACCTGCAACTCAATCCGTCGTGAGAATTGGAAATGCAAAGGGGGAGGGGGGGTGCAGTAACAAGCAGCCACGTGACAATTCAGCGTTGGACGATTTTGTCGGAGAGCCCCTGAACTGAACCTTGTGGCAGAACCCCGGGGTCCCAAATAAAGAGTCTAAAAGCGTGACGTTGAATTTGGAGAGAAAACCCGGAGGACCCCTAGAAAAATCCACTTGAGCACGGAGAGAGAGAGAGACGCAAACTCCAAATATACAGCAGCAGGCGTCAGGGTGAAGATCGATCCCACAAACTCCTGTATACTACGCGAGGTAGTCAGCATCTCCTAGCCACTATGATGAGAGACACGCAAACTCAAAATATACAGCAGCAGCAGGCATCATCAGAGTCGGGATCAAACCCACGACCCCTGTATACCAGGCGAGGTAGTCAACATCTCCTAGCCATTGTTTCACGGCGTGCACCCTGTGTCATTTACACTTTGAATTTCGCAGCATTTCCATTCCTTCATTCTCGCAGAAATAATCTCAACGTTTGTGTCACATGACGGTTGATTTGGAGCGTTCACCGCCCTTTGGTTATAGTT
Source organism: Callorhinchus milii (assembly GCF_018977255.1). Taxonomy (NCBI): domain Eukaryota; kingdom Metazoa; phylum Chordata; class Chondrichthyes; order Chimaeriformes; family Callorhinchidae; genus Callorhinchus; species Callorhinchus milii. The sequence goes on along the minus strand of NW_024705407.1, from coordinate 22,323 downwards.
GGTTTCACACAATTGAAATGTCTACTTATTTCTTTATGAATAAAATGCCGCGTCTGTTCGCCTCTTCAGGATGTACAACTTTGTTTTCCTGTTGCTCCAACTGAAAGTGCCACATCAGCAAAGATAAGCCAGCAACGGTTGAAGGTTATTTTTTGTTCACCATTGGCCACCAGATTGTTTGAGAGTCTTCATCCATTCTGAAACGTGTCCCAGAGGAACGGCCACTCCCGAGATGGAGCCATGGACTCAGGCATTTGAAAGCGGAAATCTCGCTCTGAATCAGTTGGGTGGCATTTTATTCGCCTTTGTAACGCTGCCGCGTGGAACCTGCCTGGTCTATCAATCCTTGTGGAAGCTTCGGGTCTTCTCGGCCACGGTCATGCCCCCTCCCTTCTCTCTGCTTGTGTAATGAGCGACTTCCACGACACGTCGTATAGAGGGTACTTCTTTATTTCTCACACTGAGCACAACACAGGCCAGCACTGGTTCTTCCTCTTCACTGAATACAACTCGAGGCAATAACACCTCCACTGGCTACACACACAGCCGATCACTCGGCGAGGTCCCCTCGCCCTCACTCGTCTCCGCCGCTGGCTGGCGGCGTGACGATGACGGCGATGGAACCAACGCAGGAGATCTTCCACGTGGCCGGACGATGGAGAGCAATGTGGGTGAACAGCGACACAGCCAGGACCCAGGACCCCTCACCCGCCCCGAGCCACACGTCCGCTCCTCCTTATATCCCCCCAGGCGTGGCTAAGCCCCGCCTCCAGCCACGCCCTCTCGTGGAACGTTCCAGCAGGTTCCCGGAGCATCTCGGCTAGCCCCTCCTGTTACCTTTGCCCCAGATACGCCTCCTTCCCCGATTGGCTGTTACCTCTGTGGCTGTAACCGTGAAACTCTTCCCAGGCCAGCTGGTGTCACTTTGTCATGTCAACATAACCCTGTCATTACACTTGTGAAACGAGGACCCTTCAATGGAACATCAGCGTTACACAACCAACGAAAAGATAATGCTGCTCGACTGATTTGGAGACCTCTGCTGTGAAACCGGAGCCGGTCATGAGCACACTGCCCAGGTATGGGAAACTCTCCACTCTCTCCACAACTGCCCCATCACCGATTGGGAGTTGTGGGGGTGGAGTGCCCGATGGTACAAAATGCCCAGGCAGGTGTTTCACACACACGCGCACACACACAACAACAACCGCCATTCGCCACTAAGTGGCGGTGACGTCACCACGACGCTTGTGCCAGGCCATGTGCACCTTAAGGCCACGTGAAGTGTCGAACGCCCGCCGGCAGGAGGTCACACACACACACAACACCAAAGTCATGGTGAGTTTGAAGTAATTCTGTCGAGCAGAACTTTGAAGGTTAATTTGTATTCACATCGAGTAAAGCGCCGCCCTCATCAAACACCGAAGACGTGTCTGCGGTGTAACAGTTGGCATGCTGGACTCCTCCAGGTCGCTGGTTCCATTCGATCTCCAGCAAAGCAGATTCAATGTGAGCATGCTACTTCAGTCCCACATCATCTGCCCAACCAATAGTATTCATGGATTCATCACAGTGATTCAAGTACAAGGTCATGTGTGGTGGGGTAATGTGTGGGTACGACCACTTTGTCCAGAATGTTTGACAGGTGTGGGGTAGGTTGGTCAAATGCTATTAACTCTTTAACTAAACTCTTTGTTATTTCACTGGTAAGGCCCACTAAGCTATATAGCGCTTTTTTCAGAAGCAATCTGGCCACAAATGATAGCTCAACGAAGTGGCCTATCGTGTGGATATCTATAGCAGCCAAATATTCAACGCGTGTCTCTAAATGTGGAGGGGAAAACCGGACGACCCGGAGAAAAATCCATGGGACAACTCGGAGAAAGAGAGACACGCAAACTCCAAATATACAGAGTGGGGGTGGTGGTGATGGGGGTCGCTGCGCGGGTATTTAACGGGGGGCACATTCCATTAAACCCACGAATTGATGGTGTCACACTTGGACGTGACGACCAGAGGTTACTGAATATCGACAGTTTAATGATTGGGCAAGTTTCTTAAATCTGTCCAGCCAGTGGTTATCATGTTATGTGTACGCCGCAGTCTAGCGGGAGGTCGCGGTGAGGTGGGTGGGTAGGGTAAAGTGTGAATACGCCCAACTCTTTAAACTCCTCTGATCAGCATGGAAGAGGAGGCCAAACACACTCTGGAGTTCACTGGGACGGAGGCTCTTCCACCAGTAGAGGGCGTTAGCGAGAAATCCCTGTTGCCATTGATTTCGTCTGTGATGGTTTTCTGAGAAAAGACGTGGGCACAATAGCTGTTAGTTACCCCCAAAAGTCGTCTTGCGTATAGATGTTAGTGTATGAACACATTGTCCTGCGGAGGGAGCTGGTAGGAACGTTGGGTTGCTCGCTCAATGGCCTGCAGGGTCAACGGCCATGCTTATAAAGGGCTTATGATGATGATGATGGGCCATTGTGCCCCAGGCTGTGGTCAGATTTGTCATCTTGCACTCCAACAGCAGCGCTTAGGAGAAGCCACTGGGTGGCAGTAAGTGGCTGGGCTCAAATATCAATTGACAATTCAATTCGCGAGTGTCCATGTTGTGTTGTTGTTGTTGCTGCTGCTGCTGTTGCTAAGTTCTCCCCCACTCTCGTGTGAGCTTGTCCATGGTGTTGTTGTTGTGTTGTTGCTGCTGCTGTTGTTGTTGTGAGTGGGTGGCGTTGCAGCCCAGTAACGAACACTGCAGTTTAACACGAAGTAAGTAAAGACTTGCATGACAAATATCTGCCATCTTGTTGTTGTTGTGGTGTTGTTAGATTGTTTAAATATTAACATCGTGACAAATATCTGCCATCATATGGCTGTGTTGTGGTTGTTGTGTTGTTGTTGTGTGGTGGTGTTGTGTTGTTAGATTGTTTAAATATAACATCGTGACAAATATCTGCCATCTTGTGTTGTGGTTGTTTTGATTTAAAGCTTTCGTGACTGCAGGGATTCACATTCTTGGTTCTTTCGGTAAAGTCACGTAGAAGGGAAATAATAGAAGAAGTTTCTGTTGCAAAAAACTTAGTCGCTAATGTCCCAATACTATCGGTTTAAAACAATAAAATTTCAACCTCAGAGAAGCGTCGAGAAGCACGTGGAAATTCCACATTCCCATGGCGCGAGTTTAGCCACAAGGAAGCCACAAGTCGCTGGCCAGCCTCACCACCCACCCCCTCGTTTGTGTATCGATCCCCGAGGGTCGATCAGCTCTGTTACTGTATTATTACCGTACAGTAATAACACAGTAACCACCTTCAAGAGCCGAATGGCTCACAGGGCTATACCTAATCAATGAACTTGAACCTTGCAAACTAACTCTTGACTCTATTGTAAGCGCTGGTTAATAAGAATAAGAATGCTGTTTTGTTTTTTAATGGCACCATACAAGAGCCCTTGATGCACATTGAGATTGGGTTGCTGCAGTGGCTAGGAGATGTTGACTACCTCGCCTGGTGTGCAGGAGGTCATGGGTTCAATCCCGACCCTGACGCCTGCTGCTGTATATTTGGAGTTTGCGTGTCTCTCTCTCATCATCATCACGGTGGCGAGGAGATTGTTAACTACCTCGTCTGGTATACAGGAGGTCGTGGGTTCGATCCCGACCCTGACGCCTGCTGCTGTATATTTGGAGTTTGCGTGCCTCTCTCTCATCATCATCACGGTGGCTAGGAGATGTTAACTACCTCGCCTGGTATACAGGAGGTCGTGGGTTCGATCCCGACCCTGGCGCTTATTGTATATTTGGAGTTTGCGTGTTCTCCCCATGGTCGTGTGGATTTGTCTCCGGGTCATCCGGTGTTTACCTCTACGTTTAGAATCAACTTGCGTTCAGAGTATTTGGCTGCTATAAACTTACACATAGGCTGCTTTGTTGAGCTATCACTTTTGGCCAGGTCGCTTCTGTTAAAAAACCGACATGACTCAGTGGGCCTTATTTGGTAGAAAAAATAAATGTGCAAATCCTGCGGTCCGTGACAGTGACACGTGGGGACCGAATGCAGTCAAGGATAGGTTCTTTTTTCAATCGAACCTTCTCACTGGTTACGCTGTGAATTGTTGTTGCATTCAATCCGCACAAGCGGTGTTCATTTTAGTGATATTTTTTCAGTAACGGTGAAAAATATGCGTACGGTCGGAAAATTAAGCGAACTTTTTCGGGATAATAAAACCCCCCCAAACAAAACGTGTAAGACGTGGCAACGCTGTGCGTTGCTGTCACCGTGAATGGTCAGCCAGAACGGCATGGAATTAGTCTTTGCCGCATGCAGAAACACTTCCTCATAGGCACACAGATCCCCCGCAACCAGAGGTCGCAACCGGGTACCCGATACCCGTACCCTACCCGATAGCCGGCTACCCGTACCCAGCCAGGTACGGGTAGCCGTTTGCGACCCTGGTGCGGCGGGTACGGATACGGGTCGGCCGTGAGTCACTGGTGAGTAACCGTTTGTCACTCATTTCGGGTAGGGTACGGGTACAGGTAGGGAACGGGTACCTGTACCCGGCCGGGTACGGGTACCCAATTGCGACCCTGGTGCGGCCAGGTACGGGTAAGGAATCAAAACCACGTTTGTGACCTCTGCCCGCAATGTAAAAGTTTATTCACAGACCTAAGCCATTAGTGGGACGGTGGGAGAAAAACAAACCTGGCCTTGGCAAAGCACGTGGCGTCAGTCTCGCCCGGTCATCCTCGCTGTCGATGTGATGATGTTCTAGATTTGAAGCTTTCGTGACTGCAAGGATTCATACTCTTAGGTTTTTTTCGGTAAAGTCACGTAGGTGAACAAAAATGATGTTCGTGTCAGATGTGATAGACCACACACTGGGAATGGAGGGGGCGGGAGGGGGGAGAATATATTAATAATAATAAAGTATCTTCTTGGTTCTTTCGGTAAAGTCACGTAGAAGGGAAGTAATAAAATAATACAAATAAAACATAATAAAATAATATAATAAAATAATATAATATAATAATATTATTATATAATAATATAATATAATAATATCATATAATAAAATAATATGATAATATAATTTTTATTTCTCTTCTACGTGACTTTACCGAAAGAACCAAGAAGATGAATCCCTGCAGTCACGAAAGCTTTACATCGAAATAACAAAGCAATGGATCTTTAGAAGCGAGCGTGAAGCAATGTTCACCACAGTTGCCCTCCTGGTTGTTTCCTTTGAGTGACACCCTTGAAGGTAAAACCGTCGGCAAACGCGCTGACGCGCCACTCTGCTCGGTCGCAGTGGCGAGCTACGCGAGCGCGGCGATGCGAGACCGCGACCCGGATGAGGACGACGAGGAGAGGCTGCAGATCATCGAGGAGGTGGACGAAGAGGAGGAGAAAGACGAGGTGGAGGTGGCGGCGGCGGCGGAGGATGACGAGACGAACTTAGAGGGGACCGGTGTCAATCCCGGCGTGGACAAGACTGCCGAGGCGCTGGGCAGTACGCAGGACGGGACATTGGCGGAGTGCGATGTGCCGGGCAGTGGGGCCACTCGCCGTGGTGGTGGTGGCGGTGGTGATGGCGGTGGTGGTGGCGGTGGTGGTGGTGGCGGTGGTGGCGGTGGCGGTAAGAGCGCACGTGCTCAGACTTCACAGCGTAGTTGTTAGCGTTGTGTTTAAAATGAAAGGGAAAAAAAAACACCTTAGTTCTTTCGGTAAAGTCACGTAGAAGGGAAATAATAAAATAATATTAATAAAACATAATAAAATAAAATAATTCTCACGACGTTTCGGCCACAACGCAAGCAGCCGTCCTCAGGTGGAGAACAGGTCTGACGAGAAGACAGACTCTATCTTCTGTCTTCTTGACAGACCTGTCTTCTGTCTTCTCGACAGACCTGGTTTTCACCTGAGGACGGCTGCTTGCGTTGTGGCGGAAACGTCGTGAGAATTATTATATTATGTTTTATTTTTATTATTTTATTACTTCCATTCTACGTGACGACTTTACCGAATGAACCAAGAAGATGAATCCCTGCAGTCACGAAAGCTTTAAATCGAAAAAAAAAACACGTTTGTAGCATTTGTCGACTTAACAACAAGAACTAAATCCACAGAGTATATGTTCTGCTCCAGCGAGCATTGAGGCAGCTGTGATCGTCTCACTGGGTACCGATTCATTGCCACTGGTGGGAATTTCACATTCCCATGGCGTGAGAGACCAAAGCGGTGACGGGCTGAATCAACTTCCCATCCCCAAATGACGATTTGAACTCGCAGCCTCCCGATTGCGAGCCACTTTCTCTACCCCTGGGCCACGTGGCCAAACGTTATTCTGGATTGCGGCTAATTTCACCAAGCGATCGTTACGTTCAGCGGTTCGGGGTGGGCCAACCAGAGCCGGGCGTGCCACGCTTGTGGCAGCGGCATCGCAAGACACCCGGCAATTGCGTATTTGCCAACGCAGGCAGTGGCATCTCCGTTAAGCGACGCATTCGCAGAGTGAGAAGTGGAATGAGAGGGAGGCGTGCAACTTAGATTAAGGCCATCAGTCTAACTCCGTACTACAACAAACAAAACACGGCCAAACCAAAAACACTTTTCGAAAATCACCAAAACAAAGCCATAAAATCTTCTTGGTTCTTTCGGTAAAGTCACGTAGAAGGGAAGTAATAAAATAATAAAAATAAAACATAAAATAATTCTCACGACGTTTCGGCCACAACACAAGCAGCCGTCCTCAGGTGAAGAACAGGTCTGTCGAGGCGACAGCGTCTAAAAGAAAACACCACCACGCTTGGCCATAAAAGCAATGAAACAGCGATCGTAGGAACCGTGACCGAATTTTCACGACAGACGACGTGAACAACACGGACCACCAAACTCGACAGCGGTCCGTCACATCGGTGGGATTGCGTCGTCTCTTCACGCACCACCAGCGGCCCCCTCGCCCCGTGCCTCCCCGCTAGGCCCGAGGACTCACGGCTCGTTTGCCGCGCCGCCGCTGCCGCCGCCGCCGCTGCTGTCGTGCCCTCACTGCGGCCGCGGCTACAAGCGTCGGGGCTCGCTGCGGAAGCACGTTCGCCGCCGGCACGAGGGGGCCCTCGCGGATCTCCACACATCACCGCGACCTCCCCGGGCGGGCCAGGTGACTGACCCCCCGTTTGCCGGCATCGTCGCACGTCTGAATGCGTCCGTCTGAATGCATCTGTCTGAATGTGTCTGTCTGAATGCGTCTGTCTGAATGCGTCTTTCTGAATGCGTCTGTCTGAATGCGTCCGTCTGAATGCGTCCGTCTGAATGCGTCTGTCTGAATGCGTCTGTCTGAATGCGTCTGTCTGAATGTGTCCGTCTGAATGCGTCCGTCTGAATGCGTCCGTCTGAATGCGTCTGTCTGAATGCGTCCGTCTGAATGTGTCTGTCTGAATGCGTCTGTCTGAATGTGTCTGTCTGAATGTGTCTGTCTGAATGTGTCTGTCTGAATGCGTCTGTCTGAATGTGTCTGAATGTGTCTGTCTGAATGTGTCTGTCTGAATGTGTCTGTCTGAATGTGTCTGTCTGAATGCGTCCGTCTGAATGCGTCCGTCTGAATGTGTCTGTCTGAATGTGTCTGTCTGAATGTGTCTGTCTGAATGTGTCTGTTTGAATGTGTCTGTCTGAATGTGTGCGGGGGAATAGAAGTCGCGACGCGTCGTTGAGCTGCTTGCGGAGTCGCGCTTACTCGCCCCTACCCAACGCCCGTGCTGAAGAGCTTCATAGCTCATCTGATTCCCTCCGGTAAAATTGTTTTATTATTCTGATTCTCACTTCGCACCTCTGTTCCATCTTTGCGCAGAAGGGTCAGCCTCCCGCTGCCGCGAGCCACAAGTGCACAGAGTGTGGGAGAGACTTCAAGAGCAAACACCACCTCAAGGAACACTTCCGCATCCACAGCGGTGAGTGTGGAACAATTGCGACGTTTGGCAGAACGCACCCACCGACGTGATTTCCTTCATATTCTTAGGTTTTTTCGGTAAAGTCACGTAGGTAAAACATCAAAATTAATGAAAATAAAATAAAATTAAAATCACGACTTGATGCAGCTAATCCGGCTGTGACGGTCCCACCTGATGACGGAGACTTGTGTTGCCTCCGAAACGTCGTGATTTTTATTTTATTTTATTTTCATTAATTTTGATGTTTTACCTACACGGTGACTTTACTGAAAAAACCTAAGAATATGTATCCTTGCAGTCACGAAAGCTTCAATTCTGTGATTTCCTTCCTGCGCGTGTGTCTACAGCGCAGGCCGCATTCACCGCGTCACGCGGCACTTTGGATGATGCGTTTATAATGTTTTGCTTTGACACGACGACTTTCGCGACCGATATCGTCCACAATTCTGGCTGCCCACCTGATGACGCTGGTTGTAGTTACTGGCGAAAACGTCGCCGCACTTGAATTGCAAATGTCGTGGGTTTGCTCTCCAGCACGCCGGCGTGCTGAGCTCGTGTAACGAATCGGCACGTTGTGTTTCGCGTCGCAAACTTTACGAACCGGCCGTGTCGGTTTTTGACGACGCGTCGTTCACACTGACGCGATGTAACCCAGAAACCTCCGTCGTGGCTGTGTTTGTTTGTAATTTCCAGGGGAGAAGCCGTACGGGTGCCCAATTTGCAAGAAGCGCTTCTCTCACTCGGGCTCGTACAGCTCGCACAAGAGAGCCAACAAGTGCGTGGGCTCCGTCACGGCGGACGGCGCGGCGCGGGAGGCGACATCTCCAGTTGCCGCTGCCTCGACGGCTGACGCCGGCAAGATGGAATGGGCCGTCGCCACGTCTCCCAAAGCCACCCAGAGGTCAGGTCACGATGACAACGAGGACTTCCTGCGGATCAGTGGACCGGAGGCCACGGGTCGTCCCGCCGGCAAGATCAAGACCAAAGAGCCGGATCTGCACGAGCGTTCTTCCCACGTGGAAGGGGCGGCTCGCCACGCGTGCCGCTATCGCCACGAACCGTTTCCGAGCGCAGTACCTCTGCACCAACACGAGCGCTACCTCTGCAAGGTGAACGACGAGATCGACGCGTCGCCTCAACCGGCAGCGCCGCAGCCTCCGTCTCCGGCTCAACGAAAGAAGTCGAAGTCGTCGGCCGGAAAGGGGTTGAAAGGGAGCGGCGCTACCGGACTCGGAGACCAGTCGGCTTCCCTGAAGTCGTACTGCCTTGCCGGAAGTGTCGAGGCGAGTCCCGAGGAGTCGATGAAGATGTCGTTGGCCATGAACCTCCCCAGAGACGTTTTCTCCAAGTGGCTGGAGGAGAAATTCAACGCGGCGGGCAGAGCGCCGGAGCACCGTGCGTCCGGCTCTCCCTCCCGCGAGCTCGGCCCGGCATCGGCTGGGCACGCCGGCCACGGCACGGAGGGAAGTCCGGAGCGGCACCTGGCGGGCTCGCCGACGGGTGCCCGATCCGACTCGGCGGCAGGTCACGCGGAGAGCGGGCAGCCCGCCGGCGTGGCGGACGGTCCTCGCCGCGGTCGAGACCAGGCCCGGCCGCTCGACTTGTCGGTGCCAAAGTTGAGCACGGCGAGGCTCGGAGAGACGGGCTTTGTCGAGTTCCACGATTCGAGCGGCGTTAAGCGCCAAGAGGAGCCGTTGGACTTGACTTACGCGAAGAGATCGCACGGCGAGCTGGACTCGAGTGCTTCTCACGTGACCGACGGCTCGTCGAGCAACAACGGCGTTGACCGTTTACACGAGAACAAGCCGACAATGAACACGGTCACTTCCAGCTACGGCAACGGTCCCGTGCTCGCGGCCTTTCTGCCGCCCGGTTTGATTGCGG
>NW_024705407.1:0-7500 GCF_018977255.1 Callorhinchus milii | reverse complement strand
GTATTAAAATGATTGCAAAGAGGTGGAAAACGGAGTTAGGAATGGGCATGTTAAATGTGGATAGATAATGCTATGATTAGGAACATCTGTAGATGGAAGATACAAGAACGATCTGGAAAAAGCCTTTTATGTGCACATTTTAAAAAAGAATAAGTTTTCTACCAGTGCCGTCTTTTACAAAAGCAGCGTTACTCAATGTTTACAATGTTAAAGGTTTGCTTTCGCTAGTCTTGAAAAGATAAAAGTATTCTGCTAAACTTTCACGCAGTGTTATTTGACATAGCATGCAGCTTGTGTAGTTTACACTGTTTGTGCAATTCCTCCTCGGTTGTTGTCGTCTCTCTGAAGCTGCGGTGTTTGTTTGTTTGTTTACACGTTGTCATCTCTGTAGTTTATTCATTCCGTTTTACATGCAAGTAGAATGACGTTGTTGTTGTTCTTCTTGGTTCTTTCGGTAAAGTCACGTAGAAGGGAAATAATAAAATAATAAAAATAAAACATAATAAAATAATTCTCACGACGTTTCGGCCACACCGCAAGCTTTCCGACTGTCTTTCCGACAGACCTGTTCATTCAGACGCTGTCTTTCCGACAGACCTGTTCTTCACCTGAGGACGGCTGCTTGCGCTGTGGCCGAAACGTCGTGAAAATTATTTTATAGTTTTATTTTTATTATTTTATTATTTCCCTTCTACGTGACTTTACCGAAAGAACCAAGAAGATGAATCCCTGCAGTCACGAAAGCTTTAAATCGAAATTTAAAGTTGTTGTTGTTTACAATTGCCAGCCAGAACATGAGTCAGTATTAATACTGTTTGAGCAAGATATTTGTAACGTTTTAACAAATCGTCCAGACCACTCACTGGCCTGCGTTGTACTGCGCGTACTATTTTAGCGGTGTATTTTAGCGATGTATTTTAGCGTTCTCTTTGCAAGTTGCTGTTTGACAAACGTCAGTGTATTTCTCCTGGATGTACAACCCCGTTTTTAACGAGCTTCCATTTGAATACATTTTGTTTACCGACGCAGCCAAGGCTGCCAAGACTTGAATTTCTACATTAAAACTCAGAAATAAATCTCACCGTCTTTATCGTAATGATCGCATTGCTCTGCAATGCTGGCGAGGGGGTGTCGGTGTGCAACTCCCGTATGCGCGATCCTCTCTTAGGACAAGAGACGCACACTTCCATTTCTTGCGCTTATCCAGAGTTCGAAGTTAACGTTCTCCCATTAAGTAAACAGAAGCATGATAATTGGTTTTTTACCCTTCTATCTGGCAACAAAACTGTGACCTTTTTTACAAGGAGTCATGTTTGCATAGACCACAATACCTGCAGTCGTAATGCAAACAAAACACAACTCTGATAATGTATGCACTGTCCTTGAAGTTGATTGGTCCACACCCGAGACAGCTTTCCTTAGAGCCTAGTCTCACATGGGTTGGACCAGATGATGCCAAAAGGCGTACAACTCAAAGACAATGCACCATCAGAGTATGAGAGCTCGGGGTAAGCATTTACATCATTGGAACCTCATTTGCCAGTAAAAAATAGAATTGTTTTTTGTACCCTTCTATCTGGCAACAAAACTGACACCTTTTTTACATGTTGCCATGTTTGCATAGACCACAATACCTGCAGTCAGAATGCAAACAAAACACACAACTCTGATAGTGTATCCACTGTCCTTGAAGTTGATTGGTCCACACCCGAGACAGCTTAGTCTCGCCCTCGACGAACGAGCCACTGCACGGACCCACCTCGTTCTCTTCACACCACCCCCAGGTCTTGATTGTCAACCCTCACCCGGGTGCTCACCGGCTCGAAGCGTCGTGGTTAGAGCGACTTTGACTGGGGGCCGTGGGGTGCTCACAGCGCGGCTCTGTGAGTCAGCCCACGTTCAAGGCTAGTGTGATTGTTGCACTCGAATGAGCGTTGGGGCAGTGCAGAGGTCGCAACCGGGTACCCGATACCCGTACCCTACCCGATACCCGGCTACCCGTACCCGACCGGGTACGGGTAGCCGTTCGCGACCCTGGTGCGGCCAGGTACGGGTAAGGAAACAAAACCCGTTTGCGACCTCTGGGGCAGTGTCCCATCTAATAATAATTCAAAACAATAGATACATCATGTGCCTGCAGAGCTGTGAGTCGGTGGTGGGACATGTGCACATTGCCACAGCAGCAGCAGGGTGGGTGTATTGTATAGGCCGCAGACTTCTTCATCGCAAGGCCACCAGCGACATGACGCAAATGTGAAAACACACCCCCCCCCCAATCATGCTGCTGTCGAAATCCCAAATGGTTTCAAGCGTGTGGCGGCCCTCACCACACTGATGATGCCTTCATGGCGAAAGTGGTCCCCCCCTATGAGAATGAGTGAAAAACACCGGTACAGGACAACCTCTGTTTGCTTTCCACAAAGTAGTACTCGCTTTATCGACCCCCCGAGAGATGATTTTTAAAATTACAACTTTTTGATGGGCAATCTGTGCCCCAGCCACCGGGCGCTGTGTCCGATTCTACGACCTGAAACTTCTTTCAAACGGTCACAAAAGGTTTCCCACCCCGATGTGTTGACGGCACTGAGCGAGCGGGGCATCGCAGCCATCCCACGACAGGGGCTAAGTCTTCCTCAAGTACAACCGCTGCTGACTTCACCACCAAAAAATGAACCCGTAAAAACAAAGTTTTTCACGATAAATCCTTTATATGTGTGGCGGCTACTAGAGTCCTCTCGTCCTCTGGCTTGAGATGGCTGTCACTTATGGGTCAGATGATTGCATGGCACCATTAAGCAATTGGTAATTAAATATAATATTTTTGTCCTAAAAAGTGTAAAATTTTGGGAAAAAAATTTCACGAACATTAATTGTCACGCACAACGAGTCTGTGTGGAAAATGTCAGCTCGATTGGATCACGGGAAGTGGGCTAAAAAACGACCGAAAGATTTGCACGGTCCTAAGCAAGCAAGCGAACTTAATATAAAGGATTTAAACAAGTAAACCCGTAAAAACAAAGTTTTTCACTATAAATCCTTTATATGTGTGGCGACTACTAGAGTCCTCTCGTCCTCTGGCTTGAGATGGCTGCCACCTATGGGTCAGATGATTGCATGGCAGCATTAAGCAATTGGTAATGAAATATTTTTAAAAAATTTCCCTAAAAAGTGGAAAATTTGTGAAAAAAAATTTCACGAACATTAATTGTCACGCACAACGAGTCTGTGTGCAAAATGTCAGCTCGATTGGATCACGGGGAGTGGGTTAAAACACGACCGAAAGATTTGCACGGTCCTAAGCAAGCAAGCAAGTGAACTTAATATAAAGGATTTTAAAAAGATGCTTCCCGATGTATTGACCCTGTAAAAGTCGAGTCATTCCGTGACCAAGATCTGGATTCGCAGCCTCGCGATTGCCCAGCTTCTGCACTCTTGCCAAAGTGCAACAGTTGATGAACTACCTATTGGAAATTATTGATCGGACTAAACATCATTTGATCCACCGTAGGAATGCGATTGGCCACTGCTGCACTATGCAACAGTGCAACAGTTGATGAACTACCCATTGGGAATTATTGATCGGACTAAACATCATTTGATCCACCGTAGGAATGCGATTGGCCACTGCTGCACTACAGTGCAACAGTTGATGAACTACCCATTGGGAATTATTGATCGGACTAAACATCATTTGATCCACCGTAGGAATGCGATTGGCCACTGCTGCACTATGCAACAGTGCAACAGTTGATGAACTACCCATTGGGAATTATTGATCGGACTAAACATCATTTGATCCACCGTAGGAATGCGATTGGCCACTGCTGCACTATGCAACAGTGCAACAGTTGATGAACTACCCATTGGGAATTATTGATCGGACTAAACATCATTTGATCCACCGTAGGAATGCGATTGGCCACTGCTGCACTATGCAACAGTGCAACAGTTGATGAACTACCCATTGGGAATTATTGATCGGACTAAACATCATTTGATCCACCGTAGGAATGCGAGGAAATTTCCACTCGTGGCTCTGAGGATAAGCACCAATATATAAAGTGTAATCCCCTGCAAGCGCTTCCAGGCTGTGCTGACTCTTCATAATCAACGATTTTTGGGTTTAGATCGCGTTTATTTATAAATGTGTCGTAACCCTCCACCACCCGACACGGCCAATCAGTAAAAAATGTGTCACGTTGACAAATTGTGAATGTTGTTGCTTCAACACACCGGTGGGCTAAAGCAGTGAACTATTTGTCTTTGTCAACGTGACACATTTTTACTGATTGGCCGTGTCGGGTGGTGGAGGGTTACGACACATTTATAAATAAACGCGATCTAAACCCAAAAATCGTTGATTATGAATAACATTGGTCGCGAAAGCCTACGTGTTAAACTGTGCTGACTCTGTAGCTATCACAGCGGTTGAAATTAATTGTATTTTTCTCAATTTCGATTGATTCTCTAATTAGTCTTGGCCAGTAATAATTCGCTTCTGCATAACACTTCCACGTATCAAAATTAGTTGAATGCCCTTGTTGGCAAGCATGCTCTGTCACTGTTGACAGCTGTGTTTGAGATGTAATTACCAGTCAACATCTCATTTGGGTCATTTTTATGTACCTTATACTGTATGAGATTTCTGATAATTTACATAACCAATACATTTTTCACTTTGTTTATGTAGATCGCTCGAATGCCAACGCGAGTGTTTAGTGTTGATGGCGAGTTTTAGTAATTAGTCGTACGTACGGTAAAAAAAAAGTTTTCCTCTAAAAAAAAAAAATCTCTCTCTCCGCCTTGGAGCCAATCACAGTTGAGCGTCTCGCCTGTCACGTGACGCGGCGGTTTGTTTTCCCGCCAAATTTTCTGGCTCCTCCCCCTCCTCGCTGGCGGCCATTTTAGAGTCGTGAGGGGGACAAGATGGCGGCCTCGACCATGACGGCGATTCGCCAGCGGTCAGTGTCACCACTATCAATATCACTAAAATATAATCTTCATCTACCAACTGTGCTTTAAAAGAAAAAAAACTGACAATGTATTATTTTCTACACAGATATAAACTAATGCACCGCGTTGTTCACGCTTGACATCTCACTGTGCAGTCCAGTGTCTCGTGACTCACCCACGCGGCCTGTACCACCGCGGTGGACGTTGAGGGGGGGGGAGAGGCGGGGCCCTCCCGGCCAATGGGCCGCGGCGCTCACCAGCTCCACTGCGAGATGGGCTCGCCCAAGTTCCCTCCCCCCCCACCCCCTCCACTTGGTGGCGGGGTCCGACCACCCGCCCTGCCCCCACCCCAATGGAGGCTTCTTTCTCCACCATCACCACAGCTGCTGCTGCCGGCGGCGGCGGCTTCGTGGCGTTGCTGGCGTCTCTGTGACCCCCCCTCGTCCTGCCCCTTGACCGTGAGTAGCCCCCCCCCACCATCACTCGTCACCCCGAGTCCACCAGCCACTTGGGGGTGGACTTCACTGGGAGCGGCTCTGCAGCTCCTGCTCTGAAGCCGACTTCTCCCGTCACTCACGGCAGCTCAGCGAAGCGTCTCATCGTCGTCATCGTCGTCATCATTGTAATCTGTGTGTGTCACGCTGTGTGTGTGTGTCACGCTGTGTGTGTGTCACCCCGTGCGTGTGTGTGTGTGTCACCCTGTGCGTGTGTGTGTGTCACCCTGTGCGTGTGTGTCACCCTGTGCGTGTGTCACCCTGTGTGTCTCACCCTGTGTGTCACCCTGTGTGTGTGTCACGCTGTGTGTGTGTCACCCTGTGCGTGTGTGTCACCCTGTGTGTGTCACCCTGTGTGTGTCACCCTGTGTGTGTGTCACCCTGCGTGTGTGTCACCCTGTGTGTGTGTCACCCTGTGTGTGTGTGTCACCCTGTGTGTGTCACGCTGTGTGTGTGTGTGTCACCCTGTGTGTGTGTCACGCGTGTGTGTGTGTCACCCTGTGTGTGTGTGTCACGCTGTGTGTGTCACCCTGTGTGTGTCACGCTGTGTGTGTGTGTCACCCTGTGTGTGTGTCACGCTGTGTGTGTGTCACCCTGTGTGTGTCACCCTGTGTGTGTGTCACGCTGTGTGTGTGTGTCACCCTGTGTGTGTGTCACCATGTGTGT
This sequence comes from Callorhinchus milii, assembly GCF_018977255.1. NCBI lineage: Eukaryota > Metazoa > Chordata > Chondrichthyes > Chimaeriformes > Callorhinchidae > Callorhinchus > Callorhinchus milii. The sequence continues at coordinate 1,387 of NW_024705407.1, read as the reverse complement.
GTGTGTCACCCTGCGTGTGTGTGTCACCCTGTGTGTGTGTGTGTCACCCTGTGTGTGTGTCACCCTGTGTGTCTCACCCTGTGTGTGTCACGCTGTGTGTGTGTGTGTCACCCTGTGTGTGTGTCACGCTGTGTGTGTGTCACCCTGTGTGTGTGTGTCACCCTGTGTGTGTGTCACCCTGTGTGTGTCACCCTGTGTGTCTCACCCTGTGTGTGTCACGCTGTGTGTGTGTGTGTCACCCTGTGTGTGTCACGCTGTGTGTGTGTCACCCTGTGTGTGTGTGTCACGCTGTGTGTGTGTGTCACCCTGTGTGTGTGTGTGTCACCATGTGTGTGTGTGTCACCCTGTGTGTGTGTGTGTCACCCTGTGTGTGTGTCACCCTGTGTGTCTCACCCTGTGTGTGTCACGCTGTGTGTGTGTGTGTCACCCTGTGTGTGTCACGCTGTGTGTGTGTCACCCTGTGTGTGTGTCACGCTGTGTGTGTGTGTCACGCTGTGTGTGTGTCACCCTGTGTGCGTGTGTGTGTCACCCTGTGTGTGTGTGTCGCCCTGTGTGTGTCACCCCGTGTGCGTGTGTCACCTTGTGCGTGTGTGTGTCACCCTGTGTGTGTCACCCTGTGTGTGTGTGTCACCCTGTGTGTGTCACGCTGTGTGTGTGTCACCCTGTGTGTGTGTGTCACGCTGTGTGTGTGTGTCACCCTGTGTGTCACCCTGTATGTGTGTGTCACCCTGTGTGTGTCACCCTGTATGTGTCACCCTGTGTGTGTGTCACGCTGTATGGGGAGCGGTAGTGTAGCGGTTAGCGCGCTGCGCTATGAACCTGGCGACCCGGGTTCGATTCCCGCTCACGGCCAACATCAGACGATTGTCTGAACCGGTCCCGGGCCTTCCCTAGGTCGACTCAGCCTCAAATGAGTACCTGGTGCGGTGTGTAAACATTGCCACTAGGGAGACAAAGGCGGTCGGGCGTGGTGCTGGCCACCCACCCCCTCGTGTACCGTTCCGGCCTTCATAGGTGCTTGCTAACAGCACTTGCCCCTACAGTCTGTTAAGGCTATATGGGGGATCTTTGTGTGCCACCCTGTGTGTGTGTGTGTGTCACCCTGTGTGTGTGTGTGTCACCCTGTGTGTGCGCTCCCTCTTGCGTCCCAAGTATTCACTACACAATAAAAATTCTCACGACGTGTCGACTGCAACACGAAACGTCGTGAGAATTGTTATTGTTTATATTTTTATTATTTTATTGTTTCCCTTCTACGCGACTTTACCGAAAGAACCAAGAAGATGAATCCCTGCAGTCACGAAAGCTTTAAATCGAAATTTAACGTCCCGGAGATTAATGAAATTGAGCTGTGGATGAGTAACAGCGCCACTTACGACTCTGTGTG
>NW_024705406.1:35000-47505 GCF_018977255.1 Callorhinchus milii | reverse complement strand
CCATAGATTCACACAGAGACCCGTAGACTAACACAGAGACCATAGATTCACACAGAGACCCATAGACTAACACAGAGACGCATAGATTACACAGAGACCATAGATTCACACAGAGACCCGTAGACACACACAGAGACCCACTAACACAGAGACCCGTAGACTAACACAGAGACGCGTAGACTACACAGAGACCCATAGATTCACACAGAGACCCATAGATTCACACACAGAGACCCATAGATTCACACAGAGACCCGTAGACTAACACAGAGACCCGTAAACTAACACAGAGACCCGTAGACTAACACACAGAGACGCGTAGACTACACACAGACCCATAGATTCACACAGAGACCCATAGATTCACACACAGAGACCCATAGATTCACACAGAGACCCATAGATTCACACAGAGACCCGGAAACTAACACAGAGACCCGTAGACTCACACAGAGACCCATAGATTCACACAGAGACCCATAGACACACAGAGACCATAGATTCACACACAGAGACCCATAGATTCACACAGAGACCCATAGACTCACACAGAGACCCATACTAACACAGAGACCCATAGATTCACACAGAGACCCATAGACTAACACAGAGACCCATAGATTCACACACAGAGACCCATAGATTCACACAGAGACCCGTAGACTAACACAGAGACCCATAGATTCACACAGAGACCTATAGATTCACATACAGAGACCATAGATTCACACAGAGACCTGTAGACTAACACAGAGACCCGTAAACTAACACAGAGACCCGTAGACTAACACACAGAGACGCGTAGACTACACACAGACCCAGATAACACAGAGACCCATAGATTCACACACAGAGACCCATAGATTCACACAGAGACCCGTAGACTAACACAGAGACCCGTAAACTAACACAGAGACCCGTAGACTAACACACAGAGACGCGTAGACTACACACAGACCCATAGATTCACACAGAGACCCATAGATTCACACACAGAGACCCATAGATTCACACAGAGACCCATAGATTCACACAGAGACCCGAAACTAACACAGAGACCCGTAGACTAACACAGAGACCCATAGATTCACACAGAGACCCATAGACTCACACAGAGACGCATAGATTCACACAGAGACCCATAGATTCACACAGAGACCCGTAGACTAACACAGAGACCCATATATTTACACAGAGACCCATAGACTAATACAGAGACCCATAGATTCACACAGAGAACCGTAGACTAACACAGAGACCCATAGATTCACACAGAGACCCATAGACTAATACAGAGACCCATAGATTCACACAGAGACCCGGAGACTAACAGAGAGACCCTAGACAACCATAGAGACCCATAGATTCACACAAAGACCCGTAGACTAACACAGAGACGCATAGATTCACACAGAGACCCTTCGACTCACCACACAGACCCGTAGACTAATACAGATACCCATACATTCACACAGAGACCCGTAGACACCCATAGAGACCCATAGATTCACACACAGAGACACGCTCACCCACCCACTCATGGAGGAGCAGCAGCAGAAGCAGCAGGATGGGAGCCTCCACTTCCAGCACCGCTTAGAGGTCACAGGTCATAGAGGTCACAGCTGACTGCCTCGCTGGGCTATTCCACACACTTCGCCAGCCCTCCACCACCCAGCCTGCCCCTCTCTTTACCCCTCCCCCCCGGAGCGGTGCTGGGCCTCCCCTACGTCCACTCTGCCCCAAATGAGTGTGCCTGCTGCTGGGGTCTGTGGTGAACATCACCGCCGGGGAGACAAAGGCGGTCGGTCAGGGGTGGTACCACAGTGCCGGCCTCTATAGGTGCAGCACTCACCCCGACTGTCTGTTCAGGCTGCACGGGGCATGGGGAATCGTTGCCTTTGCGTTGACATTTTCAGTGAAGATTCTCGGTAAAAAAAACGAATTTGATAAACAAACATTTGGAATTTTTGTGCGCACAATGTTTTCTCACCTGCAACTCAATCCGTCGTGAGAATTGGAAATGCAAAGGGGGAGGGGGGTGCAGTAACAAGCAGCCACGTGACAATTCAGCGTTGGACGATTTTGTCGGAGAGCCCCTGAACTGAACCTTGTGGCAGAACCCCGGGGTCCCAAATAAAGAGTCTAAAAGCGTGACGTTGAATTTGGAGAGAAAACCCGGAGGACCCCTAGAAAAATCCACTTGAGCACGGAGAGAGAGAGAGACGCAAACTCCAAATATACAGCAGCAGGCGTCAGGGTGAAGATCGATCCCACAAACTCCTGTATACTACGCGAGGTAGTCAGCATCTCCTAGCCACTATGATGAGAGACACGCAAACTCAAAATATACAGCAGCAGCAGGCATCATCAGAGTCGGGATCAAACCCACGACCCCTGTATACCAGGCGAGGTAGTCAACATCTCCTAGCCATTGTTTCACGGCGTGCACCCTGTGTCATTTACACTTTGAATTTCGCAGCATTTCCATTCCTTCATTCTCGCAGAAATAATCTCAACGTTTGTGTCACATGACGGTTGATTTGGAGCGTTCACCGCCCTTTGGTTATAGTTGGTTTCACACAATTGAAATGTCTACTTATTTCTTTATGAATAAAATGCCGCGTCTGTTCGCCTCTTCAGGATGTACAACTTTGTTTTCCTGTTGCTCCAACTGAAAGTGCCACATCAGCAAAGATAAGCCAGCAACGGTTGAAGGTTATTTTTTGTTCACCATTGGCCACCAGATTGTTTGAGAGTCTTCATCCATTCTGAAACGTGTCCCAGAGGAACGGCCACTCCCGAGATGGAGCCATGGCTCAGGCATTTGAAAGCGGAAATCTCGCTCTGAATCAGTTGGGTGGCATTTTATTCGCCTTTGTAACGCTGCCGCGTGGAACCTGCCTGGTCTATCAATCCTTGTGGAAGCTTCGGGTCTTCTCGGCCACGGTCATGCCCCCTCCCTTCTCTCTGCTTGTGTAATGAGCGACTTCCACGACACACGTCGTATAGAGGGTACTTCTTTATTTCTCACACTGAGCACAACACAGGCCAGCACTGGTTCTTCCTCTTCACTGAATACAACTCGAGGCAATAACACCTCCACTGGCTACACACACAGCCGATCACTCGGCGAGGTCCCCTCGCCCTCACTCGTCTCCGCCGCTGGCTGGCGGCGTGACGATGACGGCGATGGAACCAACGCAGGAGATCTTCCACGTGGCCGGACGATGGAGAGCAATGTGGGTGAACAGCGACACAGCCAGGACCCAGGACCCCTCACCCGCCCCGAGCCACACGTCCGCTCCTCCTTATATCCCCCCAGGCGTGGCTAAGCCCCGCCTCCAGCCACGCCCTCTCGTGGAACGTTCCAGCAGGTTCCCGGAGCATCTCGGCTAGCCCCTCCTGTTACCTTTGCCCCAGATACGCCTCCTTCCCCGATTGGCTGTTACCTCTGTGGCTGTAACCGTGAAACTCTTCCCAGGCCAGCTGGTGTCACTTTGTCATGTCAACATAACCCTGTCATTACACTTGTGAAACGAGGACCCTTCAATGGAACATCAGCGTTACACAACCAACGAAAAGATAATGCTGCTCGACTGATTTGGAGACCTCTGCTGTGAAACCGGAGCCGGTCATGAGCACACTGCCCAGGTATGGGAAACTCTCCACTCTCTCCACAACTGCCCCATCACCGATTGGGAGTTGTGGGGGTGGAGTGCCCGATGGTACAAAATGCCCAGGCAGGTGTTTCACACACACGCGCACACACACAACAACAACCGCCATTCGCCACTAAGTGGCGGTGACGTCACCACGACGCTTGTGCCAGGCCATGTGCACCTTAAGGCCACGTGAAGTGTCGAACGCCCGCCGGCAGGAGGTCACACACACACACAACACCAAAGTCATGGTGAGTTTGAAGTAATTCTGTCGAGCAGAACTTTGAAGGTTAATTTGTATTCACATCGAGTAAAGCGCCGCCCTCATCAAACACCGAAGACGTGTCTGCGGTGTACAGTTGGCATGCTGGACTCCTCCAGGTCGCTGGTTCCATTCGATCTTCCAGCAAAGCAGATTCAATGTGAGCATGCTACTTCAGTCCCACATCATCTGCCCAACCAATAGTATTCATGGATTCATCACAGTGATTCAAGTACAAGGTCATGTGTGGTGGGGTAATGTGTGGGTACGACCACTTTGTCCAGAATGTTTGACAGGTGTGGGGTAGGTTGGTCAAATGCTATTAACTCTTTAACTAAACTCTTTGTTATTTCACTGGTAAGGCCCACTAAGCTATATAGCGCTTTTTTCAGAAGCAATCTGGCCACAAATGATAGCTCAACGAAGTGGCCTATCGTGTGGATATCTATAGCAGCCAAATATTCAACGCGTGTCTCTAAATGTGGAGGGGAAAACCGGACGACCCGGAGAAAAATCCATGGGACAACTCGGAGAAAGAGAGACACGCAAACTCCAAATATACAGAGTGGGGTGGTGGTGATGGGGGTCGCTGCGCGGGTATTTAACGGGGGCACATTCCATTAAACCCACGAATTGATGGTGTCACACTTGGACGTGACGACCAGAGGTTACTGAATATCGACAGTTTAATGATTGGGCAAGTTTCTTAAATCTGTCCAGCCAGTGGTTATCATGTTATGTGTACGCCGCAGTCTAGCGGGAGGTCGCGGTGAGGTGGGTGGGTAGGGGTAAAGTGTGAATACGCCCAACTCTTTAAACTCCTCTGATCAGCATGGAAGAGGAGGCCAAACACACTCTGGAGTTCACTGGGACGGAGGCTCTTCCACCAGTAGAGGGCGTTAGCGAGAAATCCCTGTTGCCATTGATTTCGTCTGTGATGGTTTTCTGAGAAAAGACGTGGCACAATAGCTGTTAGTTACCCCCAAAAGTCGTCTTGCGTATAGATGTTAGTGTATGAACACATTGTCCTGCTGCTGCGGAGGGAGCTGGTAGGAACGCGTTGGGTTGCTCGCTCAATGGCCTGCAGGGTCAACGGCCATGCTTATAAAGGGCTTATGATGATGATGATGGGCCATTGTGCCCCAGGCTGTGGTCAGATTTGTCATCTTGCACTCCAACAGCAGCGCTTAGGAGAAGCCACTGGGTGGCAGTAAGTGGCTGGGCTCAAATATCAATTGACAATTCAATTCGCGAGTGTCCATGTTGTGTTGTTGTTGTTGCTGCTGCTGCTGTTGCTAAGTTCTCCCCACTCTCGTGTGAGCTTGTCCATGGTGTTGTTGTGTTGTTGCTGCTGCTGTTGTTGTTTGTGAGTGGGTGGCGTTGCAGCCCAGTAACGAACACTGCAGTTTAACACGAAGTAAGTAAAGACTTGCATGACAAATATCTGCCATCTTGTGTTGTTGTTGTGGTGTTGTTAGATTGTTTAAATATTAACATCGTGACAAATATCTGCCATCATATGGCTGTGTTGTGGTTGTTGTGTTGTTGTTGGTGGTGGTGGTTGTGTTGTTAGATTGTTTAAATATAACATCGTGACAAATATCTGCCATCTTGCTGTGTTGTTGTGGTTGTTTTGATTTAAAGCTTTCGTGACTGCAGGGATTCACATTCTTGGTTCTTTCGGTAAAGTCACGTAGAAGGGAAATAATAGAAGTTTCTGTTGCAAAAAACTTAGTCGCTAATGTCCCAATACTATCGGTTTAAAACAATAAATAAACAATGCCATTTCAACCTCAGAGAAGCGTCGAGAAGCACGTGGAAATTCCACATTCCCATGGCGCGAGTTTAGCCACAAGTCGCTGGCCAGCCTCACCACCCACCCCCTCGTTTGTGTATCGATCCCCGAGGGTCGATCAGCTCTGTTACTGTATTATTACCGTACAGTAATAACACAGTAACCACCTTCAAGAGCCGAATGGCTCACAGGGCTATACCTAATCAATGAACTTGAACCTTGCAAACTAACTCTTGACTCTATTGTAAGCGCTGGTTAATAAGAATAAGAATGCTGTTTTGTTTTTTAATGGCACCATACAAGAGCCCTTGATGCACATTGAGATTGGGTTGCTGCAGTGGCTAGGAGATGTTGACTACCTCGCCTGGTGTGCAGGAGGTCGTGGGTTCGATCCCGACCCTGACGCCTGCTGCTGTATATTTGGAGTTTGCGTGTCTCTCTCTCATCATCATCACGGTGGCTAGGAGATGTTAACTACCTCGCCTGGTATACAGGAGGTCGTGGGTTCGATCCCGACCCTGACGCCTGCTGCTGTATATTTGGAGTTTGCGTGTCTCTCTCTCATCATCATCACGGTGGCTAGGAGATGTTAACTACCTCGCCTGGTATACAGGAGGTCGTGGGTTCGATCCCGACCCTGGCTGCTGTATATTTGGAGTTTGCGTGTTCTCTCTCCCTGGTCGTGTGGATTTTCTCCGGGTCTCCGTTTTTCCTCACGTTTAGAATCAACTTGCGTTCAGAGTATTTGGCTGCTATAACTTACACATAGGCTGCTTTGTTGAGCTATCACTTTTGGCCAGGTCGCTTCTGTTAAAAAACCGACATGACTCAGTGGGCCTTATTGGTAGAAAAAATAAATGTGCAAATCCTGCGGTCCGTGACAGTACACGTGGGACGAATGCAGTCAAGGATAGGTTCTTTTTTCAATCGAACCTTCTCACTGGTTACGCTGTGAATTGTTGTTGCATTCAATCCGCACAAGCGGTGTTCATTTTAGTGATATTTTTTCAGTAACGGTGAAAAATATGCGTACGGTCCGGAAAATTAAGCGAACTTTTTCGGGATAATAAAACCCCCCCAAACAAAACGTGTAGACGTGGCAACGCTGTGCGTTGCTGTCACCGTGAATGGTCAGCCAGAACGGCATGGAATTAGTCTTTTGCCGCATGCAGAAACACTTCCTCATAGGCACACAGATCCCCCGCAACCAGAGGTCGCAACCGGGTACCCGATACCCGTACCCTACCCGATAGCCGGCTACCCGTACCCAGCCAGGTACGGGTAGCCGTTTGCGACCCTGGTGCGGCGGGGTACGGATACGGGTCGGCCGTGAGTCACTGGTGAGTAACCGTTTGTCACTCATTTCGGGTAGGGTACGGGTACAGGTAGGGAACGGGTACCTGTACCCGGCCGGGTACGGGTACCCAATTGCGACCCTGGTGCGGCCAGGTACGGGTAAGGAATCAAACCACGTTTGTGACCTCTGCCCGCAATGTAAAAGTTTATTCACAGACCTAAGCCATTAGTGGGACGGTGGGAGAAAAACAAACCTGGCCTTGGCAAAGCACGTGGCGTCAGTCTCGCCCGGTCATCCTCGCTGTCGATGTGATGATGTTCTAGATTTGAAGCTTTCGTGACTGCAAGGATTCATACTCTTAGGTTTTTTTCGGTAAAGTCACGTAGGTGAACAAAATGATGTTCGTGTCAGATGTGATAGACCACACACTGGGAATGGAGGGGCGGGAGGGGGAGAATATATTAATAATAATAAAGTATCTTCTTGGTTCTTTCGGTAAAGTCACGTAGAAGGGAAGTAATAAAATAATACAAATAAAACATAATAAAATAATATATAAATAATTAATATAATAATATTATTATATAATAATATAATATAATAATTCATATAATAAAATAATATGATAATATAATTTTTATTTCTCTTCTACGTGACTTTACCGAAAGAACCAAGAAGATGAATCCCTGCAGTCACGAAAGCTTTACATCGAAATAACAAAGCAATGGATCTTTAGAAGCGAGCGTGAAGCAATGTTCACCACAGTTGCCCTCCTGGTTGTTTCCTTTGAGTGACACCCTTGAAGGTAAAACCGTCGGCAACGCGCTGACGCGCCACTCTGCTCGGTCGCAGTGGCGAGCTACGCGAGCGCGGCGATGCGAGACCGCGACCCGGATGAGGACGACGAGGAGAGGCTGCAGATCATCGAGGAGGTGGACGAAGAGGAGGAGAAAGACGAGGTGGAGTGGCGGCGGCGGCGGAGGATGACGAGACGAACTTAGAGGGGACCGGTGTCAATCCCGGCGTGGACAAGACTGCCGAGGCGCTGGGCAGTACGCAGGACGGGACATTGGCGGAGTGCGATGTGCCGGGGCAGTGGGGCCACTCGCCGTGGTGGTGGTGGCGGTGGTGATGGCGGTGGTGGTGGCGGTGGTGGTGGTGGCGGTGGTGGCGGTGGCGGTAAGAGCGCACGTGCTCAGACTTCACAGCGTAGTTGTTAGCGTTGTGTTTAAAATGAAAGGGAAAAAAAACACCTTAGTTCTTTCGGTAAAGTCACGTAGAAGGGAAATAATAAAATAATAATAATAAAACATAATAAAATAAAATAATTCTCACGACGTTTCGGCCACAACGCAAGCAGCCGTCCTCAGGTGGAGAACAGGTCTGACGAGAAGACAGACTCTATCTTCTGTCTTCTTGACAGACCTGTCTTCTGTCTTCTCGACAGACCTGGTTTTCACCTGAGGACGGCTGCTTGCGTTGTGGCGGAAACGTCGTGAGAATTATTATATTATGTTTTATTTTTATTATTTTATTATTTCCTTCTACGTGACTTTACCGAAGAACCAAGAAGATGAATCCCTGCAGTCACGAAAGCTTTAAATCGAAAAAAAAAACACGTTTGTAGCATTTGTCGACTTAACAACAAGAACTAAATCCACAGAGTATATGTTCTGCTCCAGCGAGCATTGAGGCAGCTGTGATCGTCTCACTGGGTACCGATTCATTGCCACTGGTGGGAATTTCACATTCCCATGGCGTGAGAGACCAAAGCGGTGACGGGCTGAATCAACTTCCCATCCCCAAATGACGATTTGAACTCGCAGCCTCCCGATTGCGAGCCACTTTCTCTACCCCTGGGCCACGTGGCCAACGTTATTCTGGATTGCGGCTAATTTCACCAAGCGATCGTTACGTTCAGCGGTTCGGGGTGGGCCAACCAGAGCCGGGCGTGCCACGCTTGTGGCAGCCGGCATCGCAGACACCGGCAATTGCGTATTTGCCAACGCAGGCAGTGGCATCTCCGTTAAGCGACGCATTCGCAGAGTGAGAAGTGGAATGAGAGGGAGGCGTGCAACTTAGATTAAGGCCATCAGTCTAACTCCGTACTACAACAAACAAAACACGGCCAAACCAAAAACACTTTTCGAAAATCACCAAAACAAAGCCATAAATCTTCTTGGTTCTTTCGGTAAAGTCACGTAGAAGGGAGTAATAAAATAATAAAAATAAAACATAAAATAATTCTCACGACGTTTCCGGCCACAACACAAGCAGCCGTCCTCAGGTGAAGAACAGGTCTGTCGAGGCGACAGCGTCTAAAAGAAAACACCACCACGCTTGGCCATAAAAGCAATGAAACAGCGATCGTAGGAACCGTGACCGAATTTTCACGACAGACGACGTGAACAACACGGACCACCAAACTCGACAGCGGTCCGTCACATCGGTGGGATTGCGTCGTCTCTTCACGCACCACCAGCGGCCCCCTCGCCCCGTGCCTCCCCGCTAGGCCGAGGACTCACGGGCTCGTTTGCCGCGCCGCCGCTGCCGCCGCCGCCGCTGCTGTCGTGCCCTCACTGCGGCCGCGGCTACAAGCGTCGGGGCTCGCTGCGGAAGCACGTTCGCCGCCGGCACGAGGGGGCCCTCGCGGATCTCCACACATCACCGCGACCTCCCCGGGCGGGCCAGGTGACTGACCCCCCGTTTGCGGCATCGTCGCACGTCTGAATGCGTCCGTCTGAATGCATCTGTCTGAATGTGTCTGTCTGAATGCGTCTGTCTGAATGCGTCTTTCTGAATGCGTCTGTCTGAATGCGTCCGTCTGAATGCGTCCGTCTGAATGCGTCTGTCTGAATGCGTCTGTCTGAATGCGTCTGTCTGAATGTGTCCGTCTGAATGCGTCCGTCTGAATGCGTCCGTCTGAATGCGTCCGTCTGAATGTGTCTGTCTGAATGCTTCTGTCTGAATGTGTCTGTCTGAATGCGTCCGTCTGAATGTGTCTGTCTGAATGCGTCTGTCTGAATGTGTCTGTCTGAATGTGTCTGTCTGAATGTGGTCTGTCTGAATGCGTCTGTCTGAATGTGTCTGTCTGAATGTGTCTGTCTGAATGTGTCTGTCTGAATGCGTCTGTCTGAATGTGTCTGAATGTGTCTGTCTGAATGTGTCTGTCTGAATGTGTCTGTCTGAATGCGTCTGTCTGAATGCGTCTGTCTGAATGTGTCGTCTGAATGTGTCTGTCTGAATGCGTCTGTCTGAATGTGTGTCTGAATGTGTCTGTCTGAATGCGTCTGTCTGAATGTGTCTGTCTGAATGTGTCTGTCTGAATGTGTCTGTCTGAATGCGTCTGTCTGAATGTGTCTGAATGTGTCTGTCTGAATGTGTCTGTCTGAATGTGTCTGTCTGAATGTGTCTGTCTGAATGTGTCTGTCTGAATGTGTCTGTCTGAATGTGTCTGTCTGAATGTGTCTGTCTGAATGCGTCTGAATGCGTGTCTGAATGCGTCTGAATGTGTCTGTCTGAATGTGTCTGTCTGAATGTGTCTGTCTGAATGCTGTCTGAATGTGTCTGTCTGAATGTGTCTGTCTGAATGTGTCTGTCTGAATGTGTCTGTCTGAATGCGTCGTCTGAATGCGTCCGTCTGAATGCGTCCGTCTGAATGTGTCTGTCTGAATGTGTCTGTCTGAATGTGTCTGTCTGAATGTGTCTGTCTGAATGTGTCTGTTTGAATGTGTCTGTCTGAATGTGTGCGGGGGAATAGAAGTCGCGACGCGTCGTTGAGCTGCTTGCGGAGTCGCGCTTACTCGCCCCCTACCCAAACGCCCGTGCTGAAGAGCTTCATAGCTCATCTGATTCCCTCCGGTAAAATTGTTTTATTATTCTGATTCTCACTTCGCACCTCTGTTCCATCTTTGCGCAGAAGGGGTCAGCCTCCCGCTGCCGCGAGCCACAAGTGCACAGAGTGTGGGAGAGACTTCAAGAGCAAACACCACCTCAAGGAACACTTCCGCATCCACAGCGGTGAGTGTGGAACAATTGCGACGTTTGGCAGAACGCACCCACCGACGTGATTTCCTTCATATTCTTAGGTTTTTTCGGTAAAGTCACGTAGGTAAAACATCAAAATTAATGAAAATAAAATAAAATTAAAATCACGACTTGATGCAGCTAATCCGGCTGTGACGGTCCCACCTGATGACGGAGACTTGTGTTGCCTCCGAAACGTCGTGATTTTTATTTTATTTTATTTTCATTAATTTTGATGTTTTACCTACACGGTGACTTTACTGAAAAAACCTAAGAATATGTATCCTTGCAGTCACGAAAGCTTCAATTCTGTGATTTCCTTCCTGCGCGTGTGTCTACAGCGCAGGCCGCATTCACCGCGTCACGCGGCACTTTGGATGATGCGTTTATAATGTTTTGCTTTGACACGACGACTTTCGCGACCGATATCGTCCACAATTCTGGCTGCCCACCTGATGACGCTGGTTGTAGTTACTGGCGAAAACGTCGCCGCACTTGAATTGCAAATGTCGTGGGTTTGCTCTCCAGCACGCCGGCGTGCTGAGCTCGTGTAACGAATCGGCACGTTGTGTTTCGCGTCGCAAACTTTACGAACCGGCCGTGTCGGTTTTTGACGACGCGTCGTTCACACTGACGCGATGTAACCCAGAAACCTCCGTCGTGGCTGTGTTTGTTTGTAATTTCCAGGGGAGAAGCCGTACGGGTGCCCAATTTGCAAGAAGCGCTTCTCTCACTCGGGCTCGTACAGCTCGCACAAGAGAGCCAACAAGTGCGTGGGCTCCGTCACGGCGGACGGCGCGGCGCGGGAGGCGACATCTCCAGTTGCCGCTGCCTCGACGGCTGACGCCGGCAAGATGGAATGGGCCGTCGCCACGTCTCCCAAAGCCACCCAGAGGTCAGGTCACGATGACAACGAGGACTTCCTGCGGATCAGTGGACCGGAGGCCACGGGTCGTCCCGCCGGCAAGATCAAGACCAAAGAGCCGGATCTGCACGAGCGTTCTTCCCACGTGGAAGGGGCGGCTCGCCACGCGTGCCGCTATCGCCACGAACCGTTTCCGAGCGCAGTACCTCTGCGCCAACACGAGCGCTACCTCTGCAAGGTGAACGACGAGATCGACGCGTCGCCTCAACCGGCAGCGCCGCAGCCTCCGTCTCCGGCTCAACGAAAGAAGTCGAAGTCGTCGGCCGGAAAGGGGTTGAAAGGGAGCGGCGCTACCGGACTCGGAGACCAGTCGGCTTCCCTGAAGTCGTACTGCCTTGCCGGAAGTGTCGAGGCGAGTCCCGAGGAGTCGATGAAGATGTCGTTGGCCATGAACCTCCCCAGAGACGTTTTCTCCAAGTGGCTGGAGGAGAAATTCAACGCGGCGGGCAGAGCGCCGGAGCACCGTGCGTCCGGCTCTCCCTCCCGCGAGCTCGGCCCGGCATCGGCTGGGCACGCCGGCCACGGCACGGAGGGAAGTCCG
>NW_024705406.1:0-30000 GCF_018977255.1 Callorhinchus milii | reverse complement strand
TCGATCGCAACACAAGCAATCGTCATCAGGTATAAATGAAATAGCAACAAAAAATCTAACCAGAAAACTATAGACAGACATATAAGCAGACAGACATCACCAAGATACATAGAGAGAGAGTAACACAGGCACAGAGAGGGGTGATCGTCTCTGTGGCGAGGCCTTAAATAGACAGAGGGGGGCGGAGGCAGAGAGAGGGAGGGGTTAGAGAAAAAAATTACATGTCAATGAGTACGAAGAACGCGTAGTAAAGTACGCAAGCTTGAACATTAGGAGAGAGGGAGAAAGAACACACTAAATTAATTTATCTGTCTGTCTATAGTTTTCTGGTTAGATTTTTTGTTGCTATTTCATTTATACCTGATGATGATTGCTTGTGTTGCAATCGAAACGTCGTAGTATGCTATTAATTAATTTATTATTTTATCTTCAGACGTGACATTACCGAAAGAACCAAAGAATAATTCCTGCAGTCACGAAAGCTCCAAAATTAACGATGCTTTGACTCGTGATAACTCGCCGGTCGCTCTGAGAACAAATGCGTCGCAAGCAGACCACTGCCGTGCCTGAAATGTGTTTTGTGGATGCAGGATGTTTTTTGAGCAAAGGTGTTTCTGGACTAACTGAAATGCTGTTGGAATGAGTGGGTACTAGGGGCGAGGTGTTTTTTCGTATTAAAATGATTGCAAAGAGGTGGAAAACGGAGTTAGGAATGGGCATGTTAAATGTGGATAGATAATGCTATGATTAGGAACATCTGTAGATGGAAGATACAAGAACGATCTGGAAAAAGCCTTTTATGTGCACATTTTAAAAAAGAATAAGTTTTCTACCAGTGCCGTCTTTTACAAAAGCAGCGTTACTCAATGTTTACAATGTTAAAGGTTTGCTTTCGCTAGTCTTGAAAAGATAAAAGTATTCTGCTAAACTTTCACGCAGTGTTATTTGACATAGCATGCAGCTTGTGTAGTTTACACTGTTTGTGCAATTCCTCCTCGGTTGTTGTCGTCTCTCTGAAGCTGCGGTGTTTGTTTGTTTGTTTACACGTTGTCATCTCTGTAGTTTATTCATTCCGTTTTACATGCAAGTAGAATGACGTTGTTGTTGTTCTTCTTGGTTCTTTCGGTAAAGTCACGTAGAAGGGAAATAATAAAATAATAAAAATAAAACATAATAAAATAATTCTCACGACGTTTCGGCCACACCGCAAGCAGCCGTCCTCAGGTGAAGAACAGGTCTGTCGGAAAGACAGCGTCTGAATGAACAGGTCTGTCTTTCCGACTGTCTTTCCGACAGACCTGTTCATTCAGACGCTGTCTTTCGACAGACCTGTTCTTCACCTGAGGACGGCTGCTTGCGCTGTGGCCGAAACGTCGTGAAAATTATTTTATAGTTTTATTTTTATTATTTTATTATTTCCCTTCTACGTGACTTTACCGAAAGAACCAAGAAGATGAATCCCTGCAGTCACGAAAGCTTTAAATCGAAATTTAAAGTTGTTGTTGTTTACAATTGCCAGCCAGAACATGAGTCAGTATTAATACTGTTTGAGCAAGATATTTGTAACGTTTTAACAAATCGTCCAGACCACTCACTGGCCTGCGTTGTACTGCGCGTACTATTTTAGCGGTGTATTTTAGCGATGTATTTTAGCGTTCTCTTTGCAAGTTGCTGTTTGACAAACGTCAGTGTATTTCTCCTGGATGTACAACCCCGTTTTTAACGAGCTTCCATTTGAATACATTTTGTTTACCGACGCAGCCAAGGCTGCCAAGACTTGAATTTCTACATTAAAACTCAGAAATAAATCTCAGCGTCTTTATCGTAATGATCGCATTGCTCTGCAATGCTGGCGAGGGGGTGTCGGTGTGCAACTCCCGTATGCGCGATCCTCTCTTAGGACAAGAGACGCACACTTCCATTTCTTGCGCTTATCCAGAGTTCGAAGTTAACGTTCTCCCATTAAGTAAACAGAAGCATGATAATTGGTTTTTTACCCTTCTATCTGGCAACAAAACTGTGACCTTTTTTACAAGGAGTCATGTTTGCATAGACCACAATACCTGCAGTCGTAATGCAAACAAAACACAACTCTGATAATGTATGCACTGTCCTTGAAGTTGATTGGTCCACACCCGAGACAGCTTTCCTTAGAGCCTAGTCTCACATGGGTTGGACCAGATGATGCCAAAAGGCGTACAACTCAAAGACAATGCACCATCAGAGTATGAGAGCTCGGGGTAAGCATTTACATCATTGGAACCTCATTTGCCAGTAAAAAATAGAATTGTTTTTTGTACCCTTCTATCTGGCAACAAAACTGACACCTTTTTTACATGTTGCCATGTTTGCATAGACCACAATACCTGCAGTCAGAATGCAAACAAAACACACAACTCTGATAGTGTATCCACTGTCCTTGAAGTTGATTGGTCCACACCCGAGACAGCTTAGTCTCGCCCTCGACGAACGAGCCACTGCACGGACCCACCTCGTTCT
This sequence comes from Callorhinchus milii, assembly GCF_018977255.1. Classification (NCBI taxonomy): domain Eukaryota; kingdom Metazoa; phylum Chordata; class Chondrichthyes; order Chimaeriformes; family Callorhinchidae; genus Callorhinchus; species Callorhinchus milii. Next base: position 27,501 of record NW_024705406.1, on the reverse strand, counting down.
CTTCACACCACCCCCAGGTCTTGATTGTCAACCCTCACCCGGGTGCTCACCGGCTCGAAGCGTCGTGGTTAGAGCGACTTTGACTGGGGGCCGTGGGGTGCTCACAGCGCGGCTCTGTGAGTCAGCCCACGTTCAAGGCTAGTGTGATTGTTGCACTCGAATGAGCGTTGGGGCAGTGCAGAGGTCGCAACCGGGTACCCGATACCCGTACCCTACCCGATACCCGGCTACCCGTACCCGACCGGGTACGGGTAGCCGTTCGCGACCCTGGTGCGGCCAGGTACGGGTAAGGAAACAAAACCCGTTTGCGACCTCTGGGGCAGTGTCCCATCTAATAATAATTCAAAACAATAGATACATCATGTGCCTGCAGAGCTGTGAGTCGGTGGTGGGACATGTGCACATTGCCACAGCAGCAGCAGGGTGGGTGTATTGTATAGGCCGCAGACTTCTTCATCGCAAGGCCACCAGCGACATGACGCAAATGTGAAAACACACCCCCCCCCCAATCATGCTGCTGTCGAAATCCCAAATGGTTTCAAGCGTGTGGCGGCCCTCACCACACTGATGATGCCTTCATGGCGAAAGTGGTCCCCCCTATGAGAATGAGTGAAAAACACCGGTACAGGACAACCTCTGTTTGCTTTCCACAAAGTAGTACTCGCTTTATCGACCCCCCGAGAGATGATTTTTAAAATTACAACTTTTTGATGGGCAATCTGTGCCCCAGCCACCGGGCGCTGTGTCCGATTCTACGACCTGAAACTTCTTTCAAACGGTCACAAAAGGTTTCCCACCCCGATGTGTTGACGGCACTGAGCGAGCGGTGGGCATCGCAGCCATCCCACGACAGGGGCTAAGTCTTCCTCAAGTACAACCGCTGCTGACTTCACCACCAAAAAATGAACCCGTAAAAACAAAGTTTTTCACGATAAATCCTTTATATGTGTGGCGGCTACTAGAGTCCTCTCGTCCTCTGGCTTGAGATGGCTGTCACTTATGGGTCAGATGATTGCATGGCACCATTAAGCAATTGGTAATTAAATATAATATTTTTGTCCTAAAAAGTGTAAAATTTTGGGAAAAAAATTTCACGAACATTAATTGTCACGCACAACGAGTCTGTGTGGAAAATGTCAGCTCGATTGGATCACGGGAAGTGGGTTAAAAAACGACCGAAAGATTTGCACGGTCCTAAGCAAGCAAGCGAACTTAATATAAAGGATTTAAACAAGTAAACCCGTAAAAACAAAGTTTTTCACTATAAATCCTTTATATGTGTGGCGACTACTAGAGTCCTCTCGTCCTCTGGCTTGAGATGGCTGCCACCTATGGGTCAGATGATTGCATGGCAGCATTAAGCAATTGGTAATGAAATATTTTTAAAAATTTCCCTAAAAAGTGTAAAATTTGTGAAAAAAAATTTCACGAACATTAATTGTCACGCACAACGAGTCTGTGTGCAAAATGTCAGCTCGATTGGATCACGGGGAGTGGGTTAAAACACGACCGAAAGATTTGCACGGTCCTAAGCAAGCAAGCAAGTGAACTTAATATAAAGGATTTTAAAAAGATGCTTCCCGATGTATTGACCCTGTAAAAGTCGAGTCATTCCGTGACCAAGATCTGGATTCGCAGCCTCGCGATTGCCCAGCTTCTGCACTCTTGCCAAAGTGCAACAGTTGATGAACTACCTATTGGAAATTATTGATCGGACTAAACATCATTTGATCCACCGTAGGAATGCGATTGGCCACTGCTGCACTATGCAACAGTGCAACAGTTGATGAACTACCCATTGGGAATTATTGATCGGACTAAACATCATTTGATCCACCGTAGGAATGCGATTGGCCACTGCTGCACTATGCAACAGTGCAACAGTTGATGAACTACCCATTGGGAATTATTGATCGGACTAAACATCATTTGATCCACCGTAGGAATGCGATTGGCCACTGCTGCACTATGCAACAGTGCAACAGTTGATGAACTACCCATTGGGAATTATTGATCGGACTAAACATCATTTGATCCACCGTAGGAATGCGATTGGCCACTGCTGCACTATGCAACAGTGCAACAGTTGATGAACTACCCATTGGGAATTATTGATCGGACTAAACATCATTTGATCCACCGTAGGAATGCGATTGGCCACTGCTGCACTATTGCAACAGTTGATGAACTACCCATTGGGAATTATTGATCGGACTAAACATCATTTGATCCACCGTAGGAATGCAATTGGCCACTGCTGCACTATGCAACAGTGCAACAGTTGATGAACTACCCATTGGGAATTATTGATCGGACTAAACATCATTTGATCCACCGTAGGAATGCGATTGGCCACTGCTGCACTATGCAACAGTGCAACAGTTGATGAACTACCCATTGGGAATTATTGATCGGACTAAACATCATTTGATCCACCGTAGGAATGCGATTGGCCACTGCTGCACATGCAACAGTTGATGAACTACCCATTGGAAATTATTGATCGGACTAAACATCATTTGATCCACCGTAGGAATGCAATTGGCCACTGCTGCACTATCAACAATGCAACAGTTGATGAACTACCCATTGGGAATTATTGATCGGACTAAACATCATTTGATCCACCGTAGGAATGCGATTGGCCACTGCTGCACTATGCAACAGTGCAACAGTTGATGAACTACCCATTGGAAATTATTGATCGGACTAAACATCATTTGATCCACCGTAGGAATGCGATTGGCCACTGCTGCACTATGCAACAGTGCAACAGTTGATGAACTACCCATTGGAATTATTGATCAGACTAAACATCATTTGATCCACCGTAGGAATGCGAAATTTCCACTCGTGGCTCTGAGGATAAGCACCAATATATAGTGTAATCCCTTGCAAGCGCTTCCAGGCTGTGCTGACTCTGTAGCTATCACAGCGGTTGAAATTATTTGTATTTTTCTCAATTTCGATTGATTCTCTAATTAGTCTTGGCCAGTAATAATTCGCTTCTGCATAACACTTCCACGTTATCAAAATTAGTTGAATGCCCTTGTTGGCAAGCATGCTCTGTCACTGTTGACAGCTGTGTTTGAGATGTAATTACCAGTCAACATCTCATTTGGGTCATTTTTATGTACCTTATACTGTATGAGATTTCTGATAATTTACATAACCAATACATTTTTCACTTTGTTTATGTAGATCGCTCGAATGCCAACGCGAGTGTTTAGTGTTGATGGCGAGTTTAGTAATTAGTCGTACGTACGGTACAAAAAAAGTTTTCCTCTAAAAAATAAAAAAAAATCTCTCTCCGCCTTGGAGCCAATCACAGTTGAGTGTCTCGCCTGTCACGTGACGCGGCGGTTTGTTTTCCCGCCAAATTTTCTGGCTCCTCCCCCTCCTCGCTGGCGGCCATTTTAGAGTCGTGAGGGGACAAGATGGCGGCCTCGACCATGACGGCGATTCGACAGCGGTCAGTGTCACCACAATCACTCACTAACTCACTCTTACACACTTACACACTCACTATCTCACACTTACACACTCACAATCTCACTCACTCTCATACACTCACTCTTACTCACAATCTCACTCACGCTCACACACTCACAATCTCACTCACTAGCTCTTACACACTTACACTCACTCTGACAATCTCTCACTCACTATCTCTCACTGACACACTCACTCTCACTCACACTTACACACTCTCACTCACTATCACTCACTCTTAAACTCTTACACTCTCACTCACTATTTCACTCTCACTCACTCTCACTCACTATCTCACTCACACTCACAATCACGCACTCACAATCTCACACTCACTATCTCACTCACTCACTCTGACTATCTCACAATCTCTCACTCTTACACACTCTTACACACTCACTCACAATCTCACACTCACTCACCACACTCACACTCAATCTCACTCTCTCACAAGCTCACAATCTCACTCACTATCTCACTCACAATGACACTCACTCTTACACTCTCACACACTATCTCACACACTGACTCACTCACTCACAATCTCACACACGCACACACTGACAATCTCACACTCACTCACACACTCTCACTCACTATCTCTCACACTCTTACACACTTACACTCTCACTCTGACACATTCACACTCACACACTCACTATCTCACACTCACTAACTCACAATCACTCACTCACTCTCACACACTCACTATCTCACTCACTCTCACACAATCTCACACTCACACACTGACACTCTCACGCACTCTCTCACACACTCACTCACTACCTCACACACACTCACACTGACACACTCACTCACTATCTCACACTCAGTATCTCACAATCACTCACTCACACACTGACAATCCCACTCTCACTCACTGACAATCTCACTCTCACACACTGACAATCTCACACTCACTCACACACTCACAATCTCACACTCACTGACAATCTCACACACACTGACAAACTTACACTCACACACTGACAATCCCACACTCACTGACAATCTCACTCTCACACACTGACAATCTCACACTCACTCACACACTCACAATCTCACACTCACTGACAATCTCACACACACTGACAAACTTACACTCACACACTGACAATCCCACACTCACTGACAATCTCACTCTCACACACTGACAATCTCACACTCACTCACACACTCACAATCTTACACTCACTGACAATCTCACACACACTGACAAACTTACACTCACACACTGACAATCCCACTCTCACTCACTGCCCCAACACAATGAAGGCTGCACATGGGCAAGGCCGGATTAAGATTGTGTAGGCCCCTGTACTACAAGATGCTGTGCCCCCCCCCCCCCCCAGTAATATTTACAAAAGGAAAACAAAGTTAAGGAAAAATAATAAAATGTTTTTATTTTTTACTTTTCTCTTAATATCTTTATAATTCTTTAATTAGTAAAAATAATGACAATTTTATTATTATTTAATTATTACAAATTATAATAACATCTGTTTTTATTGGTTCTTTAGGTAAAGTCACATAGATGAAAAAATGTTTTTTTTTATAAGGCTAACAAGAAATAAAATTCATCATTCACGAATTAAATTACTTTTCACTTAATCTCTGGAGGTCAATACTCTTTGGTTCTTTAGGTAAAGTCACGTAGATGAAAAAAATATAATAAAATGTATTTTTTACAAGGCTAACAAGAAATAATATCATTCACGAATGAAATAACTTTTCTCTTAATATCTGGAGGTGTATACTCTTTGGTTCTTTAGGTAAAGTCACATAGAAGGGAAATAATAAAATAATATAAATATAAAACAATTAAAATTCTCATGACGTTTCGACTGCAACACAAGCTATCATATATTTATAGTTTTATTTTATTATTTCCCTTCTCCGTGACTTTACCGAAAGAACCAAGAATATGAAAATAATTCAATCACGACGTTTCGGAGGCAACACAAGCTTCCGTCATCAGGTGGGACAACCAGAGCACAATCACTGCCGTGAGCAGGGAACTCTTAGTGACACGCTCTTATATAGGGTGAGAAGGGGGAGGAGCCAGGGAGGAGGGATGCAGGGGGGGGCTCCCTGCACACGGGGGATGTCTCTGTAGTGCGTGTGTGCATGTTGTAATGTGTAAGGTATATCTGCAGTCGATTTCATGTTGTGTGTAACGTGTAAGGTATAATTCTTTGGTTCTTTCGGTAAAGTCACGTATAAAGATAAATATAATTAAATTAAATACTAGCATACGACGTTTCGATTGCAACACAAGCAATCATCATCAGGTATAAATTAAATAGAAAACAAATCTAGTATACTTAGAAATGTAATGTAATACAACAGAGTCGGATAACATAACAGTCAACACCCTACCTGGTTGATTACGTTCTTCCTGAGAATGCTAAATTTGAAGAGAGATTTAATCTCTCAACCAGATAGGGTGTTGACTGTTATGTTATCCGACTCTCTGTTATATTACATTACATTTCTAAGTATACTAGATTTGTGTTTCTATTTAATTTATACCTGATGATGATTGCTTGTGTTGCAATCGAAACGTCGTATGCTAGTATTTAATTTAAGTTATTATTTTATCTTTATACGTGACTTTACCGAAAGAACCAAAGAATAATTCCTGCAGTCACGAAAGCTCCAAATTAAGTGTAAGGTATATTTGCAGAGTCGATCGCATGGAGAAGCCCTCGACAGAGCCCCGTGCTAAAAGGCATCAATGCGACCGGTGTGCCTACAGCACGGATCACACTGGACACTTCAAGCTGCATGAGAGAACGCACACGGGCGAAAAGCCATTCAAGTGCACCACGTGTGGGAAGGCATTTGCTCGTTTACAATATTTTAAAACATCATCAGAGAACACACACGGGGGGAAAAGCCATTCAAGTGCGCCATCTGCGAGAAAACATTTGTACATTCATCATATTTTCGCGTTCACCAGAGAACGCACACGGGCGAAAAACCATTCAAGTGCACCACGTGTGGGAAGGCATTTGCTCGTTTACAATATTTAAATATCATCAGAGAACACACACGGGGGAAAAGCCATTCAAGTGTGCCATCTGCGAGAAAAATTTTATATATCCATCTAATTTTCGAGTTCACCAGAAAACACACACGGGCGAAAAACCATTCAAGTGCACCGTGTGTGGGAAGGCATTTGTCCATTCAAGATATCTTCGAGTTCATCAGAGAACGCACACGGGCGAGAAGCCCTACAAGTGCATCGTGTGTGGGAAGGCATTTGTCCTTTCAAGATATCTTCGAGTTCATCAGAGAAAGCACACGGGTGAGAAGCCATTCAAGTGCACCGTGTGTGGGAAGGCATTTGTCCAGTCAAGCTCTCTTCGGATTCACAAGAGAACGCACACGGGTGAGAAGCTCTACAAGTGCAGTGCGTGTGGGAAGGCATTTGTACAATCAAGTTATCTTCGAGTTCACGAGAGAACGCACACGGGCGAAAAGCCATTCAAGTGCACCGTGTGTGGGAAAGGGTTTATTGCGTCAGGAAAACGAAAGAAGCATGAGAAGATCCATGAGAGGGTGAAATCTACTTGCGATGGTCAAAGTGCTGCTCCCATGAGTCCATCTCGCATAAAACAAGAACCGGAAGAAAATTACAACTTCGCTACGTGGCCAGGAGTGATGGTGAAGTGTGAAGAAGAGACAACGGTGAAGCGTGAAGGTCAGGGTTCGACTCCAGGTGGCGACCTGGTGGATGGAGTCGGCGTGAAGAAGGAGGATGAGAATCGAGATTGTCACTTGTGATGACCCCGTCGCTTCTGAAAAAGGGGTCATTTCAGCTTGGTCGGCATTACCGGGAAAAAAAAAATGTGTTCGTCTAGTAAACTGGAAAAGGACTTTGGCCACATCCCAGGGATCCATTTGTGCGCCGTTTTATTTTTTTGGGGGAGGGAGTTATAGATCGCGTAAATATAAGTATATATACTGTATACCCGGTGCGGTTTGTAAACATTGCCCCCTAGGGAGACAAATGCGTTCAGCCGTATTGCTGGCCACCCACCCACTCACTAGTGTATAATGTAACATAGAGACCCATAGGCTCACAAAGAGACCCATAGACTCATAACGCAGACCAATAGATTCATCACGCAGATATCCATAGACTAATCACACATAGACATAGACTCATCATTTAGAGACCCATAGACTCATACAGAGACCCATAGACTCACCACAGAGACCATCGACTCGTCACACAGAGACCCATAGATTCACAAAGACCCATAGACACAAAGACCCGTAAACTCATCATACAGAGACCCATAGACTCCCACAGAGACCCATTGTAATTTTCATAATTGCATTGTGAAAATTCGAAAGTTTTCAGAAATGTTGATTGTGCAATGTAATGTTAGATGTGTCATTACAAAAACGTGTTGTGTGTGTTATTATTGTTATTTGAAGTTTTCGTGACTGCAAGAATCCATACTCTTTGGTTCTTTCAGTAAAGTCACGTTTCGGGCGCAACACATTTTATTTTATACCTACGTGACTACCGAAAGAACCAAAGAGTATTATAGTTGTGATTTATATTCTTGACTAATATGTATGTTTATGATTATTTTCGATTGTGCACAAAGTGTATCGCGACTTGTTACTGGCTCTCTAGTTGTCTAGGGGTTTGTATTGTCAATCGTGACGACATCGATGAATCTCGCTTCAACATTCAAACGCGGCGTGTCGGGCCCAGCACGCTGCCTGTAGAGCAGCCTAGGGCAGCAGCCTGCACGTGACCCCCCCCCTCTACCCTGGCCTCTCCACCACATACAACGTCAAGTCACTGGGCTTAACCAACAACTTTTACAGCCTGTCGCTCGGGCACTCTATCGGTGTGCCACTCAAATCTCCACCTGTTCCACGTCTCAGCTCACAACTCTGAGCTTAGTGCAGTACGACTTCTCCAAGTCCTTTACTCTGCAAGTGACTCGAAAATAAAAAGCGTCGAAAACTTTCAGCGATACTTAAGTCTGCCTCGGCAAGAATTCAACTCTTAACTACTCGGCACTTTTCTCCCGGCAAAGCTCAACTTATGGATGATTGCGAGAACTGTACCTCAATGCACGTGATGAATGACGTCACAAAGCAACCCTTAAAGAACCTCAATGCACGTGATGAATGACGTCACAAAGCAGCCCTTAAAGAGCCTCAATGCACGTGGTGAATGACGTCACAAAGCAACCCTTAAAGGGCCTCAATGCACGTGATGAATGACGTCACAAAGCAGCCCTTAAAGGGCCTCAATGCACGTGATGAATGACGTCACAAAGCAGCCCTTAAAGGGCCGCATGCGGCTCCGACGCATCAGGCTGCCAACCCCCTGGGTCTTGTCAATTGCAGCCTGCGGAATTGTACGTCTTGGTCATGTGACTTACTAACTGTTTACTATATATTTCACCAGGCAAGGCCCACTGAGATAGAGAGCTCTTTTTTCCGAAAGCGACCTCGCCGAATGAGGTGGCTTGTCACGTGGACTTCTATAGCAGCGGCCAATGCACATGGAGGGGAAAAGCCGGAGGGTGCCGGGAAAAAAATCCACACAACCATGGGGAGAGAGATGTGCAAACTCCAAATATACAGCAGCAGGCGTCGCCAGGGTCGAGATCAAACCCACGACCTCCTGTACACCAGGCGAGGTAATCAACATCTGCTAGCCACCATGATGATGAGAGACACTCAAACTCCAAACATACAGCAGCAGGCGTCGTCAGGGTCGAGATCAAACCCACGACCTCCTGTACACCAGGCGAGGTAATCAACATCTGCTAGCCACCATGATGATGAGAGACACTCAAACTCCAAACATACAGCAGCAGGCGTCTTCAGGGTCGAGATCAACCCACAACCTCCTGTACACCAGGTGAGATAGTCAACATCTTCCAGCCACCATGATGATGAGAGACACTCAAACTCCAAACATACAGCAGCAGGCGTCGTCAGGGTCGAGATCAAACCCACAACCTCCTGTACACCAGGTGAGATAGTCAACATCTCCAGCCACCATGATGATGAGAGACACTCAAACTCCAAACATACAGCAGCAGGGGTCGTCAGGGTCGAGATCAAACCCACAACCTCCTGTACACCGGACGAGATAGTCAACATCTGCTAGCCACCATGATGATGAGAGACACCCAAACTTCAAACTTACAGCATCAGGCGTCTTCAGGGTCGAGATCAAACCCACGACCTCCTGTACACCAGGCGAGATAGTCAACATCTGCTAGCCACCATGATGATGAGAGACACTCAAACTCCAAACATACAGCAGCAGGCGTCGTCAGGGTCGAGATCAAACCCACGACCTCCTGTACACCAGGCGAGGTAATCAACATCTGCTAGCCACCATGATGATGAGAGACACTCAAAATCCAAACACAGCAGCAGGCGTCGTCAGGGTCGAGATCACCCCAACCTCCTGTACACCAGGCGAGATAGTCAACATCTGCTAGCCACCATGATGAGAAGAGACACTCAAACTCCAAACATACAGCAGCAGGCGTCGTCAGGGTCGAGATCAAACCCACAACCTCCTGTACACCAGGCGAGATAGTCAACATCTGCTAGCCACCATGATGATGAGAGACACTCAAACTCCAAACATACAGCAGCAGGCGTCGTCAGGGTCGAGATCAAACCCACAACCTCCTGTACACCAGGCGAGATAGTCAACATCTGCTAGCCACCATGATGATGAGAGACACTCAAACTCCAAACATACAGCAGCAGGCGTCGTCAGGGTCGAGATCAAACCCACAACCTCCTGTACACCAGCGAGATAGTCAACATCTGCTAGCCACCATGAGGATGAGAGACACTCACTCCAAACATACAGCAGCAGGCGTCGTCAGGGTCGAGATCAAACCCATAACATACAGCAGCAGGCGTCGTCAGGGTCGAGATCAAACCCACAACCTCCTGTACCCCCCATGATGATGAGAGACACTCAAACTCCAAACATACAGCAGCAGGCGTCGTCAGGGTCGAGATCAAACCCAAACCTCCTGTACACCAGGCGAGATAGTCAACATCTGCTAGCCACCATGATGATGAGAGACACTCAAACTCCAAACATACAGCAGCAGGCGTCGTCAGGGTCGAGATCAAACCCACGACCTCCTGTACACCAGGCGAGGTAATCAACATCTATCCACCGTGGTTCCCCTCCGATGTTATAATCTCGTTGATAAATGAGGAGTCCTGTAATGCTCTGCGAGTTCTTCTGAATGGTCACATGGCCTGTCGGTAGCTAGGGACGAGCTTATCGGGTATCTCAATAAAGCTGTCGTATTTTTGGGGAACATCGGGGCCGCCGCTCGCTCCGACAAACGCAACTCCCTCGTGGTCTCTCGACTTCTCAGGCTCGACTCGACAAAATCAACTGGAACTTCGCCTGATGGGGCGGGGGCGAAATGGAGATTGCGCGCTCACCCGGGATGCAAAGCTGCCAAGGGCACCGAATATTTCACATCTTGAGAAGGAGCTTCGCGGATGTTGAAGTTATGTTTAATGATAGAATATAGTATTGTCATCGGTATGACGTACCTATGCCAAGTTTGCAGTCGATACGACATTGTGAAGACGGTTAAAAGTGAGTTTCAAGATTTGAGGATACAACAACCGACGGAGTGAGTGACATAAAAGCGTGTAAAATGTTTTAAAAATATGTTTTGGATGTTTTATGATAGAATATCGTGTTGTCATCAGTATGACGTAGATATTTCAAGTTTGCAGTCGATAGCACATTGGGAAGTGGGTAAAATTATGAGTTGGAGAAGACGTTTTTTGGAGGATACAACAGACTGAGTGAGTTACATAAAAGCGTGTAAAATGTTAAAAAATATGTTTTGGATGTTTTATGATAGAATATCGTGTTGTCATCAGTATGACGTAGGTATTTCAAGTTTGCAGTCGATAGCACTTGGGAAGTGGGTAAAATTTGAGTTATTAGAGAAGATGTTTTTTGGAGGAGACAACAGACTGAGTTAGTTAAATAAAAGCGTGTAAAATGTTTAAAAATATGTTTTGGATGTTTTATGATAGAATATCGTGTTGTCAGTATGACGTAGGTATTGCAAGTTTGTAGTCGATAGCACATTGGGAAGTGGGTAAAATTTGAGTTATTAGAGAAGATGTTTTTTGGAGGATACAACAGACTGAGTGAGTTAAATAAAAGCGTGTAATAAAAAGAGGATGTCACTCCCCTGTCTGTGTGCTTTTACATCACACCCACCCACCCATTTCATTGCATTATTTATTAACGAGCTTTAATATAATTTCTGCCTTTTGTTCAACCGTCTGAGGTCGCTGGGAATTATAAGTGTTAATGGAATTGATTTGAACTGTATCACGGATAGTCATAATCTTTGGGTTTTTTCGGTAAAGTCACGTAGGTAAAAAAATTGAATTAATAAAAGTAAAATAAAATAAAAATCACGACGGTTCCACCTGAAGACGGAAGCTTGTGTTGCCTCCGAAACGTTGTTTTTATTTTACTTTTATTAATTTTTTACCTACGTGACTTTATCGAAAAAACCAAAGAATATTAATCCTTGCAGTCAAGAAAGCTTCAAATCTAGAATGTATCACGGATCTTTGCGATTTATTTATTGCTTTATGACCTTTAACAATGAGGCCCCCATTGAGATACAGCACATTCATGTGTGTTGTGTTATTATTGTGATTTGAAGTTTTCGTGACTGCAAGAATCCATACTCTTTGGTTCTTTCGGTAAAGTCACGTGGGGTATAAAATAAAATAAATCGCGACGTTTGGGGCGCAACACATTTTATTTCATACCTACGTGACTACCGAAAGAACCAAAGAGTATTGTGTTTATGATTATTTGCGATTGTGCACAAAGTGTATCGCGACTTGTTACTGGCTCTCTAGTTGTCTAGGGGTTTGTATTATCAGTCGTGACGACATCGATGAATCTCGCTTCAACATTCAAACGTAGGTCTACAATCTTGTCGCTGACATCCTTGTAGAGCTCTTTGGTCTTGGCCATGGTGGAGAGTTTGGAATCTGATTGATTGCTTCTGTGAACAGGTGTCTTTTATACAGGTAACAAGCTGAGATTAGGAGCACTCACTTTAAGAGTGTGCTCCTAGGAGACGTGACGTCATCGCACTGAACGGCACACCTGACGTCACGTCCCCATTTTACTCCTCTACACATAATGAAATTTGATTTAAGTCTGACAACATTGATGTATCACATCGTGATGTGAGTGAAAAGGAATAACACCATTGGGTTTCACAATAGCTTCGTGTCTCTCTGTATGCTGAACGTCTTTCACACCGTACGTAGTCAACCACGCTAATCGCCATGTGTTAGGCTACTAAATACGGGTAAACTCTGGTTATCCGCGTCTCATTTGGGGATTGTTGAGTTTATCCACTTCTAATTTGGGAAGTGGCATTGCAACACCAAGCCCTGAACAGAGACGCTACATTTATTGTCACGCACAGCGATGTCAGTGTACAAATTACTGCAAAAAACACGGTGACAGTCAGGAGCAGTGGCAACACAAGCCAACAATCTTGTCAGAATTATTAAATTGTACATTTACATGCGATAACAAGTACATGTTCAAAACTTTGTGACGTGTAGGGGTTGGAATTCAAGCATACTTTCAAGGTGACACTGCAATGCACATGCTAACAGATGATACAATTGTTTCAAATGAAAACGTAATTGCAATACTCAAGCATGTTTTTACAGTTCGAATTTGTCTCAGAGGAAACATTCTATATCGCGACGGAATCCACACGCACACACATTACTAGGAATTGAGTAAAATTGCTTTAAATTATTACGTACAGAACACAATCATCTCCACACTCGTGCTTAAATGTGGGAGTAACAGCCTTAGGGCTGAAAATAAGATTTCAGAGCTCACGGGAGTGAGGCCATTGTCTGAAAGGCACGGCCATTTTACAGCCTCGGGGATTCTACCGTTGGGCCTAGGGGATTTTGGCGCGGTTTCTGCTCCGATGGCAGCCAGCGGTATCGGCCCCCGCTGAGGGTGATCTTACATCACTCCCTGAGGGACCCTTCGCCGTCTCTCTCTCTCTGGGTTCCGCGCTGCCGTCAGCTCGACCGCGGAGCCTTCAACGGAACCCATCACCACCGCCGGCCCGGTGAAGATTGATCCCGCGTCGATCGCCGTGCCCGGGGGCTCTGTGCCCGTCAGCGGTGCCGGCTCCTCCAGCGGCGTCCATAAAGTGTGGGGGGGGAGCGCTTCCTGGTCGGGTGAGAGGAGACGCCTCTGCAGACGCCATGGGCGTTCGGACAGGCGGCCACCTTGTACAAGCTCGACTGCCGTGGGAGTGGAGCGTGACCACCTCCGTAAATTGGGTGACCCAGTCCGCCCGAGGCCTCCTGCTCCTCCTCCTCTCATGGCTCTCTCGGACCTGTGGGTGAGTGAGTAGGTGGGTGAGTGGTTGAGTGATGGTTGAGTAAGTGGTTGAGCAAGTGGGTGGGTGAGTAGGTGGGTAAGTGGGTGACTGGGTGAGTGAGTGGGTGAGTAGGTGGGTGAGTGGTTGAGTGAGTGGTGGAGTGGGTGGGTGAGTGGGTGGGTAAGTGGGGTGGTGAGTAAGTGGGTGGGTGAGTGAGTGGGTGAGTGAGTGGGTGAGTGAGTGGGTGGGTGAGTGGTTGAGTGAGTGGGTGGGTGAGTGGTTGAGTGAGTGAGTAGGTGGGTGAGTGGGTAAGTGGGTGGGTGAGTGAGTGGTTGAGTGAGTGGGTGGGTGAGTAGGTGGGTGAGTGGTTGAGTGAGTGGTTGGGTGAGTGGATGAGTGGTTGAGTGAATGGTTGAGTGAGTAGGTGGGTGAGTGGGTGGGTGAGTGAGTGGTTGAGTGAGTGGGCGAGTAAGTGGGTGGGTGAGTGGTTGAGTGAGTGGATGGGTGAGTGAGTGAGTGGGTGGGTGAGTGGATGAGTAAGTGGGTGGGTGAGTGGTTGAGTGAGTGGGTGAGCGAGTGGTTGAGTGGGTAAGTGGGTGGGTGAGCGAGTGGTTGAGTGGGTAAGTGGTGGGTGAGTGAGTGGGTGGGTGAGTGGGTGAATGAGTGGTTGAGTGAGTGGGTGGGTGAGTAGGTGGGTGGGTGAGTGGGTGAGTGGTTGAGTGAGTGGGTGAGTAGGTGGGTGGAGTGAGTGGGTGGGTAAGTAAGTGGTTGAGTGAGTGGAGTGGTGGTGAGTGGGTGGGTGAGTGGTTGAGTGAGTGGTTGGGTGAGTGGGTGGGTGAGTGGGTGGGTGAGTAGGTGAGTGGTTGAGTGACTGAGTGGTTGAGTGGGTGGGTGAGTAAGTGGGTGGGTGAGTAGGTGGGTGAGTGAGTGGGTGGGTGAATGGGTGAGTAGGTGGGTGGTTGAGTGAGTGGGTGACTGGGTGGGTGACTGGGTGAATGAGTGAGTGGGTGATTGTGGGTGTGTGGATGAGTGAGTGGGTGACTGGGTGGGTGAGTGAGTGGGTGATTGTGGGTGATTGTGGGTGTGTGTGTGAGTGGGTGAGTGAGTGGGTGGGTGATTGTGGGTGTGAGTGGGTGATTGTGGGTGATTGTGGATGATTGTGGGTGGATGAGTGAACCGGAGAATCGACCCCTCCTACGGGGGAGGGCGTTCCGACGGCGTCTGCAGACCGCCTCTACCGGTGACGTCACCTGCACACTGGAACATCGGATCATGGCGTAAGGATTTGTACTATACACACTGCACCATAGACTCAACACTGCACCATAGACTTAACACTGCCACAGACTCAACACTGCCCATAGACTCAACACTGTCCATAGACTCAACACTGCACCATAGACTCAACACTGCCCACAGACTCAACACTACCCACAGACTCAACACTGCCCATAGACTCAACACTGCCCATAGACTCAACACTGCACCATAGACTTAACACTGCCCATAGACTCAACACTGCCCATAGACTCAACACTGCACCATAGACTTAACACTGCCCACAGACTCAACTGCCAATAGACTCAACACTGTCCATAGACTCAACACTGCACCATAGACTCAACACTGCCACAGACTCAACACTCCCCACAGACTCAACACTGCCTAGACTCAACACTGCCCATAGACTCAACACTGACCACAGGCTCAACACTGCCCACAGACTCAACACTACCCATAGACTCAACACTGCCCATAGACTCAACACTGCCCATAGACTCAACACTGCCCATAGACTCAACACTGCCCATAGTAACACTCCATAGCCTCAACACTGCCCATAGACTCAACACTGCCCATAGACTCAACACTGCACCATAGACTTAACACTGCCCACAGACTCAACACTGCCATAGACTCAACGCTGCACAGACTCAACACTACCCATAGACTCAACACTGCCCATAGACTCAACACTGCACCATAGACTCAACACTACCCATAGACTCAACACTACTCATAGACTCAACACTGCCCATAGACTCAACACTACCCATAGACTCAACACTGCACCATAGACTCAACACTACCCACAGACTCACCCCCGCCTGAGTTGGAGTAGTGGTTGTAGTAGTAATTGACGGGTAGTTGTAGGGGTAGCAGTATTTTTCGTAGATATAGAGGCGGTAGTAGTGATAGCAGTAGTCGTAGTAGCGGTAGTAGTACAGGTAGTAGTTGTAGTACTGGTAGTAGTATTGGTAGTAGTTGTAGTACTGGTAGTAGTACCAGTAGTACTGGTAGTAATACAGATAGTAGTTGTAGTACTGGTAGTAGTACCAGTAGTATTGGTAGTTGTAGTACTGGTAGTAGTTGTAGTACTGGTAGTAGTACCGGTAGTACTGGTAGTAGTACTGGTAGTAGCTGTAGTACTGGTAGTAGTGCAGTAGTCGTACTAGCAGTACTACTGGTAGTACTAGTTGTAGTAGGCCTTGCAGTAGTACTAGTTGTAGTGTGAGTACAAGCGGTACCAGTAGGATCGCTACTAGTTGTAGTACCAATTCTAGTAGTAGTGGTACGTGCGGTAGTTGTGGTACGTGTGGTAGTAGTGGTACGTGTGGTACTAGTGGTACGTGTGGTACTAGTGGTACGTGTGGTACTAGTGGTACGTGTGGTAGTTGTGGTACGTGTGGTAGTTGTGGTACGTGTGGTACTAGTGGTACGTGTGGTACTAGTGGTACGTGTGGTACTAGTGGTACGTGTGGTACTAGTGGTACGTGTGGTAGTTGTGGTACGTGCGGTAGTTGTGGTACGTGCGGTAGTTGTGGTACGTGCGGTAGTTGTGGTACGTGTGGTACTAGTGGTACGTGTGGTAGCAGTGGTACGTGTGGTAGTTGTGGTACGTGTGGTACTAGTGGTACGTGTGGTAGTGGTACGTGTGGTAGTTGTGGTACGTGTGGTACTAGTGGTACGTGTGGTAGTTGTGGTACGTGTGGTAGTAGTGGTACGTGTGGTAGTAGTGGTACGTGTGGTAGTAGTGGTACGTGCGGTAGTTGTGGTACGTGTGGTAGTAGTGGTACGTGCGGTAGTTGTGGTACGTGTGGTAGTAGTGGTACGTGTGGTAGTAGTGGTACGTGCGGTAGTTGTGGTACGTGCGGTAGTAGTGGTACGTGCGGTAGTTGTGGTACGTGTGGTAGCAGTGGTACGTGCGGTAGTTGTGGTACGTGCGGTAGTTGTGGTAGTCGCATTGTCTGTGCCTCGGCTGGAGCAGATGAGTCAACAGCTGTGGATCGTGAATCGTGGTTTCATGGTCGATTCCCCTTTTCGAGTCGATCCGGAAAAGTGCTGCAGGCTTGTAACGTCGATTCCTTGGAATCCAACGGAGATCGATTCGAGGGCAAGCGAATCGTTTGCTAAACAAGCGATTCCTTTGATCACGTGACACGCGCACCCTCCCCTGATTGGCTCACATCGCCTCATTCCTCAAACCCCCCCCCCAGCACGTGACAGCCCCTCCCCTCCACCCGTAGCATCGTGTCACGTGGTGTAGTGTGGAGTCTATATTACTGAAGTGTATATTTCGATTTAAAGCTTTCGTGACTGCAGGGATTCATCTTCTTTATTTTTTCGGTAAAGTCACGTAGAAGGGAAAAAATAAATAATAAAAATAAAACAAAATAATATTACATAATTAAATACTATTTTATTATGTTTTATTTGTATTATTTTATTATTTCCCTTCTACGTGACTTTACCGAAAAAACCAAGAAGATACTGTAGTGTATAGTGCAGTGTATAGTGTAGTGTATAGTAGTGTAGTGTATAGTACAGTAGTGTATAGTAGTGTAGTGTATAGTGTAGTGTATAGTGTAGTGTATATTACTGTAGTGTATAGCTGTGTAGTCTATATTACTGTAGTGTATAGTGTAGTGTATAGTAGTGTACTGTATAGTAGTGTATAGTAGTGTAGTGTATAGTAGTGTATTGTTTAGTACTGTAGTGTATAGTGTAGTGTATATTTGTGTAGTGTATAGTGTAGTGTATATTACTGTAGTGTATATTACTATAGTGTATAGTGTAGTGTATAGTAGTGTAGTGTATAGTAGTGTACTGTATAGTAGTGTAGTGTATAGTGTAGTGTATAGTAGTGTAGTGTATAGTTGTGTAGTGTATAGTACTGTAGTGGTGGGAATCTGATGTCGGGTGGTGGGGGCACAACGACACATCCACAACTCACGCGAGATCTGACCCCCCAAAGAGAAGACCTTTATTTGTGAATAGCTCGGCGTTAAACTCGCAACAGGAAACTTAAAAGGCGATTTGAAGCTTTCGTGGCTGCAGGAATCCATCCTCTTTGATTCATTTGGTAAAGTCACGTGGGTAGAAATAAAATAAAACAAAACAAAAATATGTATTCACACCTACGGGACTTTACCGAAAGAACCAAAGAGTAAGGAAACTTAAACTGAGATGGGTAGATATTTCTCCGATCGGACAGCCCTTCCCTTCCTAGAGGTGGCCTTGCCCTCTTCTTGTTTTTCTCCGAAATCTTCCACTTCGTCGTCTGCTGCTGCTGCCGCCGCCGCTTCGTGTTTCTTGCCGAGCTGCACTTGGGGCTTCTGCTCACGGCCGCCGCGGCCGAGTGTGAGGCCGGAGACCCCGCCGTCCTCCCTCTCCGCCTCCCCCACCTCTCCTTGTTCCGCTCTCCCCGTGTCCCCACGCTGCCCTGGCCCGTCGGGGCGATGGGGAAATCGTCAGGTCCAGCCGCCGCTCTATCGCGCGCAGGTAGCCTTGCAGCTGCAACGCATCCGCCGCCGTTATCGCCATCTGCCGGGGGCGGCCTCCTCCGTCTCGGCCGCGTCGGGAGGAGGAGGACGAGGAGGAAGAGGATTGCCCTTCGCAATCCTGTTGATGACAACAACAACAGCGCATTTTTAAATGCTCACCGCTAGTCTTGGCAAAGTGTATGCAGACCAGAGGTCGCAAACGGGTTTTGATTCCTTACCCGTACCCATACCCAGCCACACCAGGGTCGCAAATGGGTACCCGTACCCGGCCGGGTACGGGTAGCCGGGTATCGGGTAGGGTATGGGTATCGGGTACCCGGCTGCGACCTCTGACGTGTCGGCAGCGACGACGCACGTCCAGTTTCAAGTGCCACGTGAAAGAATCCGAGTGACAGCGGAGGGAGTTAGTGACATGGGTTAGCAGCCGTACCAGTTGTAGAACATTACCACTGAAGGCCTGTGCAACAGAAGTTAGCAGCCGTAGCAGTTGTAGAACATTACCACTGAAGGCCTGTGAAACAGAAGTGCCTGAGGCCTACAATAAACCTCAATCCGGCCCCGATGCCGCCGGTGGAATGCCGCCAATGTAACAAACAAACAACAACGCTGTCAATACCGTATAGTAGGTTTTTACCATTTAAATTGGTACAAAACTGACACCATTATACAAGGCATCATGTTTGCAATAACCACAACACAAGCAGTCAAAATGCAAACAAAAAGAAACAAATAGTTCACTGCTTTAGCCCACCGGTGTGTTGAAGCCACAACATTTACAATTTGAGTACGACGTTTCGCTGGTAATTGCATCCAGCATCATCGGGCAATTCGCCAGAATGGTGAGGCTCTGCTGTGTCTCCCGTTCTTATATAGAAAAATATTAAACTATCACAAACACAACTGTCGGCAGTAGCAGAACATGCATGCCAACAGGGACACTCAATTGATTTTGACAACGTGGAAGTGTTGGGTAAAACTAGTTACTACTGGCAAAGACTAATTAGAGAATCGATTGAAATTGAGAGAAACAGAAATAACTTTAATCGCTCAGACAGCTACAGGCTTAGTGCGGCCTGGAAGCGTATTATTAAATAAGATACATTACAATTCCTTATAAGGGAAACAACCACTAACTGATTACTAATGTAGCATAATCACAATAAAACACATTCCAAATGATTACTAATCTACAACTCGCATCGTAACAATAGCCTGATTACTAATCTAGTATTTAATTACAATCACTCCCCCCTTGAATCTTTGCACCTGATGAGTTAATGAGTTAATGATGACGTCACCCTGCTGCTGCTCTATATAAGAACGGGAGACACAGCAGAGCCTCACCATTCTGGCGAATTGCCCGATGATGCTGGATGCAATTACCAGTGAAACGTCGTACTCAAATTGTAAATGTTGTGGCTTCAACACACCGGTGGGCTAAAGCAGTGAACTATTTGTCTTTGTCAACGTGACACATTTTTACTGATTGGCCATGTCGGGTGGTGGAGGGTTACGACACATTTATAAATAACGCGATCTAAACCCAAAAACGTTGATTATGAATAACATTGGTCGCGAAAGCCTATGTGTTAAACAAAAAGAAACAACTCTGATGATAATAATATGCACTGTCCTTGAAGTTGTCTCAGGTGTGGACCAATCAACTTCAAGGACAGTGCATATTATTATCATTATCAGAGTTGTTTATTTTTGTTTGCATTTTGACTTCTTGTGTTGTGGTTATTGCAAACATGATGCCTTGTATAAAGGTGTCAGTTTGTGTACCAGTTGAAAGGGTAAAACCCTACTACTATATTTTGCCACTGCTAAAGGAGATGTCTCATAGTGCTGTCAATACCGGCGCTTGGCTCGGCTGCCCGGCAGCTCGTCCCTGAGAGCACCCATCCCCAGGTGCCACATCTCGGCCAGGTTGAGAGCCAGGCTGAGGCAGCCCACGGCATACATCACGTGCAGGAAGACGGTCTTCTCCGTGGGCCTCGACACGAAGCAGTCGACGAAGTGGACGCAGGGGTAGCAGCGGGGGCACACAAAGCGGGGGATCACCTCCAAGCCGTACATCACGTACTGGCCCAGAAGGAAGCCCGCTTCGGCCACCGTGCGCAGGACGAGCTGCAGCGCGTAGGCCCACATGAGGCCGTCGGCCCTGATAGCGCGACGCCCGTCGTGCCGTCTGTAGTCGTTCTTCTTGGCCTCGTCGGGAAACTCCCCTCCTTGGTCGCCAGGCGAGCTCTCTGACCTGCGGATAACGACGCGGGAGTAAAAGTTAAACATCTCCTTCTCGCAAGAACAAAGAGCGGAATGAAGGTTTTTTTGGGGGACTTCGCCGTTCTTATAACGGTTATCGTCGTCGCCGTAACTTCACTAGGCCTAGTAGTAGGTTTTTACCCTTTCAACTGGTACAAAAACTGACACCTTTATACAAGGCATCATGTTTGCAATAACCACAACACAAGCAGTCAAAATGCAAACAAAAAGAAACAACTCTGATAATGATAATAATATGCACTGTCCTTGAAGTTGATTGGTCCAAACCCAAGACGGCTTTCTTTAGAGCCTAGTCTCCATTGGTGTTGGACCAGATGACACCAAAAGGCGCACAACTCAAAATGATGTCTTGTATAAAGGTGTCAGTTTTGTACCAGTTTAAAGGGTAAAAACCTACTACTATATTTTGCCACTGGTAAAGGAGATGTCTCATAGTGTAACTTCACTAGACCTCTGTATCCTATGGGTCTCTCTGGGTCTCTGTGGGAGTCTATGGGTCTCTGTGGGTGTCTATGGGTCTCTCTGGATCTCTGTGGGTGTCTATGGTTGGCTCTAATTGTCCACGCTCAACTGACGTTGGCTGTAATTGGCCATCACTGCCATCACCACCACTATCACTATCACCACCATCACTGCCATCACCACCACTATCACTATCACCACCATCACTGCCATCACCACCACTATCACAATCACCACCATCACTGCCATCACCACCACCACCAGCACCACCACCACTATCACCACCGTCACCACCATCAGCATCACCATCACCACCACTATCACCACCATCACTGCCATCACCACCACTATCACTATCACCACCATCACTGCCATCACCACCACTATCACCATCACCACCACTATCACAATCACCACCATCACTCACCTTCAGTAGTAATCTCAAGCACCATCACCACCATCACCACCACTTCACCACCACCACCACCACTATCACCACCATCAGCATTACCATCACCACCACCATCACTATTACCACCATCACTGCCATCACCACCATCACCACCACCATCAGCACCACCACCACTATCACCATCACCACCATCAGCACTACCATCACCAGCACTACCATCACCATCACTGCGATCACCACCACTATCACTATCACCACCATCACTGCCATCACCACCATCACCACCACTATCACCATCACCACCACTATCACAATCACCACCATCACTCACCTTCAGTAGTCATCTCAAGCACCATCACCACCACGATCATCACCACCATCTTCACCACCACCATCTTCATCACCACCATCACCAGAAATAAATCCACACCAGTCAATATGCTAATGAGCACTCGTCACTCCCATCACCTTGTGATGACCTCATACACACACACACAGAGACAAAGACCCCCCGTGTAGCCTTAACAGACTGTAGGGGCAAGTGCTGTTAGCGAGCACCTATGAAGGCCGGAACGGTACACGAGGGGGTGGGTGGCCAGCACCACGCCCGACCGCCTTTGTCTCCCCAGTGGCGATGTTGACACACCGCACCAGGTACTCATTTGAGGCTGAGTCGACCTAGGGGAGGCCCAGGACCGGTAGCAACAGTGTATCCCAGGTACAGGTTGGGTAGCAACAGTGACTCTAAGGGCACCATCATCACAGATCACACTGGTCAACACACTTGTTCTGGCATAAGATATTCCAACGGTTTTAATGTAATTTTGGGTGCTGATTCCAAATCTGGCATCAGTTTTTGTCTATCACATCAGGTTTAAGTACTTTTGTGGAGAATAGAGAATATAAGAATTGGTCTCCCGGTTGCCTGGCAACTAAACAGCTGTTTTAAGGTGATTAAACACCAAACTGAAACCTTTTGCAAGGAACCATGTCACTGCATTCACCGCAGATACTTGTGGTGAAAACACCAACAAAAACACGTGCTCTGACAGTATATGCATTATAGTATTGGTCCTTTCGGTAAAGTCACGTAGAAGGGAAATAATAAAATAATGAAAATATAAAACAATATTTTTACATGAAGAATATGAATCCCTGCAGTCACGAAATCTTTAAATCAAAAAGTATCCGATGCATTGTCTTTGAAACTGATTGGTCCACACCAGAGACAGCTTTCTTTAAGAGCCTCGTCCCAAACAGTGTTAGACCAAATGAGCCAAAAGGCCAGTTTAAAAGGGTAAAACCTCTTCTTGTATGTTGACACTGGCAAAGGAGGTCCCGTGTGATAGAGAATAGAGAACGAATTTTTATCCACAAATTTGCTCATCCGCCACCGAAAGCTCCGCTAACTTGAATGCGCGCGAGAGGCGTGTTGCCTCGCGAACAGTGGGTGAGTAACGCGGTGAGCTCAGCGCCTCGGGGAATGGCCCTTCTTCTTCAGAGCAGAGCAGCGGCGTAGCCAGTGCGGTGGCTTGTGACTTGTGCTCGCTGACATTCCATTGGAACCTCATTTGCCAGTAAAAATATGATAAATGAGGTTCCAATGGTGTAAATGCTTCACCCCGAGCTCGCATACTCTGACGGTGCATTGTCTTTGAGTTGTGCGCCTTTTGGCGTCATCTGGTCCAACCCACGTGAGACTAGGCTCTAAGGAAAGCTGTCTCGGGTGTGGACCAATCAACTTCAAGGACAGTGCACATACATTATCAGAGTTGTGTTTTTTGTTTGCATTATGACAGCAGATATTGTGGTCTATGCAAACATGACTCCTTATAAAAAAGGTGTCAGTTTTTTCGCTGACATTGTTAACTTCTTGCTTCTGTGAAGCCGTGTTGATAGAACGCATTGTTTGATGCTAAAGATGAGTGTCTAGTTTTTGAATGCCGTTGAAAGCCGTTTTGACCCATAGCCCTGGCTCCTCCGGATTCACTACCAATTCGTACCATGTGCTTTAGAAACATAATTGATGACATCACTGTTGTCATAAAACAATAAAATAGAGGCCCTAACATGGTGAACTCGAAGCTCGTGTCAAGTTGAGAAGTTCTTGCGTTGCGTAACAATGCTGTGTTGTTTCGATTTAAAGCTTTCGTGACTGCAGGGATTCATCATCTTGGTTCTTTCTGTAAAGTCACGTAGAAGGGAAGTAATAAAATAAATAAAATAAAACATTCTTTTATAATAAAAACATTTTTTATTTTTTATTTTATTATTTATTACTTCCCTTCTACGTGACTTTACCGAAAGAACCAAGATGATGCTGTGTTGTGTTTCTCCCGGTGAAACAGGCTAAAATAACCGCCGCCCCGATTCAACCCGGGTAGAGTTTGGCCCAGGCCATAGTCTACCCGGGGGGGATGAAGTGTACAAGGCTAAACTCTACCCCGGGGGTTTAAACTCGACTGGGCCAGACCATACCGCTCCAGGCCAGACTAAGCCCCGTGTGAAAGTTCAAAGGCAATTATCCATTCAGAGAACAGCCGACAACGAACTGCAATCGACATCTAAAAAGCGTACGCGTGGAAGTAAGAATCTCAATTTGATCAATTGAAGCATTTTTAGGGTTCAGGGCAGTGGCGGCTCCTGCAAAATCTCTCAGGGGGGGGCAAATGTCTGGATGATTGATAAGGATAAGGTCCACCCATGCAATGGATAAATTAACAGCTTAAGCATGTAAAGGCAACTTCACTTCTTTAATATTAATGAAAAATAAAGTGACTCTTGTTTGTTTCTATGCTCACTATTATACAATCCACTCAGTTTTTTTATTAAAGATTCCACTAGGTGGCGACAATAATATTGACTGAAACGTGCTTACGTATGATGACGTAAGCACGTTAGGCGAGCCCTCCCGGAAGCCATAGAGAATGCATTGCAGCGCCCGCCGTTTGAAAAAAAACATCTTTGAATGAATATGGGAACACTCGGGCGATTCTCAGCCGAGTGAAATCGCCCAAAAAGAGGCGGTACTCCACAGAATGTGAGCATGACGCTGATTGGACTATATCCAGAGGCACAGTGACGGCTAGCGTGACTCTGTGGTTGAATGACATTGGTGGTGCGTCGCCCAATCGCCCTAATGAAGAAACCGCCCCTGGTTCAGGGGTTATATTAAAGTTTTTTTCTGGTTGAAGCAGTCAAAATCGATGTGTTTACAGTTTAAAATAAAATGTTGGAAAAATTAGTCAGTAGGGATCGGCGAGGCAGGCCTCACACTATTTCCCGATGGTCTGTACCCGATTTATCTAGTATGATACGATCAAGCCGCATTGGTGTTTAATCTCACCACTCTCTTTCTCGCTCTCTCACTCACAGTTAGACGCTCCTGTCGGCTTGTCCTCGCCGCGCGTCGACACGTCGCACGGACGTTCGAGTGGCTGGATTCCGGAGTTGACGGCCCGGGAGCTGACTTGAGAAGAAAATAACTCTCCTATGCTTCCCTCACCCCTCTCTTTATCCCTCTCACCTCACAGGGGGTGTCGCTCCGCTCGCCAATCAGACCACTTCTCCTGTCCTCTCGCTGGCTTCGGGCGGTTTCAATCCGGTAAGCGCGACGGTCTGCGTCGTCTCATCGAACAGTGGGCGGGACCCCATTTTCCCGCCGTTCGTTTGTGGATTGCGGACCCCTGCCTGCCTTGTCGATACGTGTGTGTGGGGGTGCGTTTCAACCGTGGTGACTGGACAGCCCCCGCCGTGACCATGCAATCTCAACCCGGGTCACGGCGCCGCGGTGCGAACCAGCATCGGGGAGGTCGCCCAATTCCCTGGCCGCAGGAAACCGTGACGATTATCCCTACGAGGGCTTTCGGGTGAAAACCTGCCGGCCAGGAGACCTCCCCTCGGAGCTCTATGTTACACTAGTTCAGCACACCGGCGTTGGGAGAGCAAATCCACAATCGTTTTCTCTGCCTTGACATTTTGAGTCGAGTTTCTTCATTAAAAAGGAAAGTGAACACGAACATTGCTTTGGATTTTGTATTTTATTTCGCGACTCATTTCTTCATGAGAATTGGAAAATGTAAAGAGGCCCAATAGCCACGTCACAACTCAGTCTTGGTCGAATGTCAACGGTTGACCGCGTGTCCTTGTGTAGGGACATTGAGTTTTCAGGTTCAAACGACAGAGCCATTTATAGATGGGCACAAGAAACAATTGTTGTCTGTGTTTCTCCCTTGTAATGGAACTTTTTAGGATGAACGTTGAGATGTATAAGGGCATGAGGTGACCAATGAGGTCTCAATTGGCCTGTAATAAGGTAGGGAACTGAGAAGGGGTTGATGGGTAATGGCCCCTGATATGAAGTAGAAGGTTTAGCCAGATTGAGAAGGCCAGTGACGAGTGACACACACGTGATCACAATCTCCGGCACGCCGTGTAGGGTGCAGCCACACATCAAAAATGTCACCAAGATTCTCAGTTACAATCATCAAATCTGTCAATGAGCAAAAAAAAATCACAACCAAAGAATAGGGCAGAATAGGGCACGCTGAAAACCCCACACGATCCAAACAAGATGCACCCACATTCCTGATTCTTTCGGTAAAGTCACGTAGAAGGGAAATAATAAAATAGTGTTTTCAGAAATATAGTTTTATATTTGTATTATTTCCCTTCTACGTGACTTTACCGAAAGAATCAAGAATATGAATCCCAGTTTAACATGTCGCAGGCTTTCGCGACCAATAAAAACGTTTGTTGGGTTCAGATCGCGTTATTTATAAATGTGTCGTAACCCTCCACCACCCGACACGGCCAATCAGCAAAAAAGTGTCACGTTGACAAAAGACAAATAGTTCGCTGCAGTCACGAAAGCTTTAAATCAAAAGATGCACACATTTATTTAAAAGCAAACGGGCATGTGTGGATACGCAGCATTTCCTTAATCCCTGCATTGTGGTCCTCTTGCCTGAGGTCATCTTCACCCCGATAATATTGCGTAAATGTGTCCGCGCTTATTTCCCGTACCTGGCACGATCTTGGTAAGACCACGAGCTCTAGCCGCCGGTCGCCAACACGAGTCAAACACACACGTCACTGCAGAGCTTATTTTAAGAGGAGAAAGAGCCAATGATGACCCCCCCCTCCCTCCCTCGTGAAAAAAAATTGTCTTCCACGAAACCGGTGCCTGGTGCCTAACAGGTTGGGGACCGCTGGGTGCTTCAGAAAGATGGACCCCCCCGATTTAAAATCGCGAAATATCTGCAACCACCAACCGCCCATTAATAAAACTCTTACCACTTGAAAGGGAGGGGCGTAGAGGGGGAGGGGCGTAGAGGGGGAGGGGCGGGGAGGGGCGTAGAGGGGGAGGGGCGTAGAGAGGGAGGGGCTTAGAGGGGGAGGGGCGTAGAGTATAAACTGATGGCCGCTATTCGCCTCTCCCAGCGCACAAACAGCCCCTGGGCTGTTTTAAATTGGGGCCATCACTTTAAAACACCTGTACACTACACTGTACACTACACACTACACTACACTGTGCAATACACTATACACTACACTGTACACTACACACTACACTGTACACTACACTATACACTACACACTATACACTATACACTACACT